>NW_018404118.1:327594-343393 GCF_002113885.1 Mizuhopecten yessoensis
ATGTCTGAAATGTTTATGTGTGCTGTGACTCATATCAGTAGGTCTGTAACATATGTGTCAGTAGGTCTATAGAATATGTGTATTTCAGACATTTGTAACGAACCCCTGTTGATCAGTGCAGTGTAACAGACGATATTTCTGATAAATTGCATGAGCGTTACAATTGTTTTCCATTGCCGGCATTGGTGATTTCAACCGATGTGCATTTTGTACGATATTGCAGACCTTGGTCTTGTTTTCGTTGTAATAAAAGTGTTTTTTATTTTATTTTTTATTTTGCATATAAATTTACAATGACATTGTCAAATCTCACAATGCACAGCGATATTTCAGCAGCCGTCATGTTTATTTATTTTGGATATTCTAGTTCCGGTCAGTGTTCTATTAATACGCTAAGAATTGTGTCTCGTGATGCATGGTAATTAAAGTCCCATCAACGACACAGCTTTCAAAGAGGCTATATAGTGACAATGCCATGCAAATGTAAATATATAGTGTCACTTCACATACTGCCAATGCTCAGAGAGTACATAAAGCTTGTTGAATGCTGAACTCGGTCTTCAACACACAGGTCTGTGTTCCTGCCATGGGGACTTTTTAG
Organism: Mizuhopecten yessoensis; assembly: GCF_002113885.1. NCBI lineage: Eukaryota > Metazoa > Mollusca > Bivalvia > Pectinida > Pectinidae > Mizuhopecten > Mizuhopecten yessoensis. Next base: position 328,196 of record NW_018404118.1, read on the forward strand.
ATTTTCCTTTAAAACATGCAAATGCATGAATCTCTGCTCTGTATCTTTGCCCCTCCATTAAATATTATATGTCAGTGTAATGACGATCTTTCTTTCCATGCAGAGAAAATGACTGTAGTACCTCTGAGTCTGGAGAAGAAGATTTTTGAAATATTGGTTAATTTTCCCTTTGGGGCCCCGCCCTGGCCCCAGGGATTGGGGTAGGAATCTCAATTTTACAATTTGAAATCATCTTCCTCCAAGGATAATTCTCACCAAGTAAAAATAATTTCCTACAGAAAATTGTCAAAATATACCCAAGTGTTATTTCCCTATATAAACTATAGTAAACTTTACCCCCTCCCCAAGGGAGAACGAATTTTCAAAAAATTTCTCCCCCAGACTCAGAGGTACTACATTCATTTTCTCTGCATGGAAAGAAAATCATAAGGGGCTTTATTTAAATCGTAAATTTCAGGACCCCCGAGCTATTCGTTCTCCCTTAGTAGTTTACTATAGTTTATATAGGGAAATAACACTTTTGGGTATATTTTATCCATTTTCGGCAGAAAATTACTCAAACTTAGTCAGAATCATCTTTGGTGAATGAGAGTATTACTTTGTAAAATTGGGATTCCTGCCCCCTCCCCAGGGGCTAGGGCGGGGCCCCAAAGGGAACATTTACCAATATTTTCAAATTCTTATCCTTTGATGACACGACAAGTATTGTATTTCACTTAGTTTACATGCTGATTTCCACATCACATCTAAACAATAAAATAAAGCTACCAATAACTCAGGTGACCGCTAAGGCCCTTGGGCCTCTTGTTTGAATTAAGTTAGTGATGGACATTGCAAAAGGTAATGGAATTCATCCCCAATTTACTGGCTGGTACAATATGTGCAAGTTTTATTTTGACGGTCATAAATCCTATTCTGTCTTCCGGTCTCGGTGATAAATGATGATTTGTTGTTCTATAGGACTTTGGGCGCTATGGGTAATTTTTGGCCTCATAAAAAGTAAAAAATTCAACTTGAATGCATTTTTCCTAGCTATATCGGTTATAAACATCATACTGGTAAATTGGGGCTATCTTTCTTGGTGAAAATGTTTTTGAATGCGCTTTCGTAGATGCCCTACCAAAACAACAAAACTGCGTTGCTATGCAGAAATAGCCAAAATACTATGTTTTTGGACAGTTAACATTCAGAAATGGAAGCCTCCGCATGTGACGAACAAAGATTCCATTCTACGGACCAACACTGGTATGACAATGTTTAAGCATGTCAAATATTTGCTTGTTTGGTGCATGCGGATGTTTTCAAGAATTGAAGAGAGTTTAGTTAATTTGCTTCAAAATTGACAATTTTCAACCAAATGGCGCACAACAGACAATATTCACGCATTTTATTATGATAATGGGGGTTTATGTTTCTCTTTGGAATGCCATATCTCCCAAACAAGTATTCGACTGGGACTGAAATTTCATATTTGTGTACTTCACTTATTCTGGATTACGAAAATAACAGCTATTTCTAAATCCCCAATGAGGCCGGGAATGGCCCTTAACGCCCCGAGTCCTTTGCACAAAACGTGTCTTTCATTATCACTTAAACGATCTAAATAATCTTCAAACATTTTTCTTTTAAAATTCTATAGCATATTGGTTTCGGTGAACTGCACACAGCATTCTCCCAATTCTGAACAAATTGATCGTAAAGAATTTGTATAACATAACATTTCAGCCAGGAAGTGTTTAATTCTTTTGCCAAATATGCATTCCGAATGTCAGTTAAACCACACTTATTTATATTTGTTGGTATATAACTTATATTTGGGGCAGCATTATCACTATATATTTGTTGGTATATAACTTATATATGGGGCAGCATTATCCCTATATATTTGTTGATATATAACTTATATTTGGGGCAGCATTATCACTATATATTTGTTGGTATATAACTTATATTTGGGGCAGCATTATCACTATACATTTGTTGGTATATAACTTATATATGGGGCAGCATTATCACTATATATTTGTTGGTATATAACTTATATATGGGGCAGCATTAGCACTATATATTTGATTATGACATTAAAGTTATCTGAGAAATAATGCCTTGATACAGGTTGTATATAATAGAATTAACTTTGCCATTAATATGATTTAATAACATAAAATAATAAAATAACAATAAAATTGTGAAATTGTAGTATGTGATTATGACGTCATGTCAGTGGACACCGACTGGTATCCCAGTTTATTATCATAGCGTCACGTTAACGTGATGTACAAGGTAACTCGTGTGTTTGCCTGAGGTTTTTTGTAACCACGAAAACAGAAGCCAGTGGAATGATGTCCTGCGGCCTGACATAGCCACTGCCATTTGTTTAGTTCGCTCTTTAACCAAGTTAAAGGTGACTAGTCGTTGCTATATAAAAACATTAATTATCTGCATATGTTTATAATGATTCCTACATGTGGGCATTAGTGGTCAGCTGTCAAACCGTTTCTTATTCCACCTACTAAACAAATCTGAGTTAGATGGTAATGTCATGAACGGTAGATTACCTCAAATAATCTAGAATTATGTTAATATTAGCCAACCGAGATCAGAGCCATCACGTTTTTCTGTTTTTGTCATACATATAGATAAGTTTGTGGTGTCGCCAAAATAAAGGACGGGCAAGGTGGATTGTTAATCGAACGCGCCGTTATAATATCATCGCCATGAGAGTGACGTAATTTGTGACGTCGGTACTGATAATCAATAGGTGCGTGTATTAGGGTTAAATATATTACCCCTGAGGCCAGAGGTCATGTTCTTGTGACATATTGGTTATATATACATGTTAATACAAATAAATCTGAAATAGTTGTCTTTTCAAAACGAAAATCGAAAATCAATAGTACATTTATGCTTTGCGGAGAGGAAATTGAAATTGTAGATTCTTATCCGTACCTTGGGTTATTGTTTAACTATACTGGAAACTTTGGTAAGGCGAAAAAGAAACTAGCTGAACAAGCCCAGAAAGCATTATTTGCTTTATATAGGAAAATCAGAAATATCAATTTACCAGTAGACCTACAGTTTGAACTTTTTGATACATTAATATTGCCTATACTGTTATACGCGTCAGAGATATGGGGATTCGAAAATATTACCCTCTTGGAAACGATACATTTGAAATTTATAAAAAAAGTTCTCAATTTAAGGAAATCTACGCCTAATTATATGGTATATGGAGAATCGGGACGTTTCCCTTTGGAAAATACTATTAAAAATAGAATGATTTTATTTTGGCACAAACTAATAACAGAAAATGGTAAAGTATCGAGTCAGTTATATGATATTATACATGCAATGCACGAAACGGGCGCATTTCACTCGAAGTGGCTAAATTTTATCAAAACTACACTAAATGATCTAGGGTTGACATATATCTGGACATCTCAAAAAGTGACTACTCTAGAACGACAAAAACTTAAACATATTATAACACAAACGCTTAATGACCAGTTTATTCAAAAGTGGTATGCCGATATCGAAAAAAGTAGTAGAGGACAAAATTATCTATTATTTAAATCTAATTTTGGTTTTGAAAATTACTTAACTCAATTAAACAAGAGGGATCGTGTTGTGTTTTGCAAATTTCGCTCGTCAAACTTTCCGCTGCCCCTGGAAACTGGCCGTTGGATGGGAATTCCTCGAGAGGAAAGAGAATGTACTTTTTGTAATAGAAATGAAACAGGAGATGAATTTCATTATTTGTTTAAATGTCAACAAGAATCCATACGCCAGATTAGGGAAAAATTTATTCCAAAATATTATTACACCAATCCAAATGTTGATAAAATGAAAGGAATGTTCACAATATGTAACAANTCTATGAAATATTGCTGAATCTATCTATGAAATAATGCTGAATCTGTCTATGAAATAATGCTGAATCTATCTATGAAATAATGCTTAATCTGTCCATGTGTAATCTACTCTCTCTGTCATGTTTTATTTTGATTGATGTTATTTTGTTTGACCTCTTGTTACACACTTTGTGTGTCAGAGCGTAATAAAAAAAAATCTTGAAAATCTTGGAATCCATAATGATATACAAATATATAGATGTTGACTTCTTCTGTTCTCTCATTCCGTGTCTACGTCACGCCTCTGAGACCTATGTAATGCAAACATCAGTACTGAGCAGAAAAAAGGAAATTGAAAAAATATGAAAATTGCTGATATATCAAATGTAGCAACATTAGAGCGAAATGATAAAAAGAATGAGAAAAAACCCCGCAAACTATTCCGTTTGAATTTGTTTTTCAGTACAAATATTTAGGAATGGCAAAGATACCTTATCTGAAAGATACAATATCAATAATGGAAAGAAGTTTAAAACTAAAGATATGTTTCAAAATAGCCATTTTAATGTTCATGATTTCCCACTATCATCGTTTTAATTGTTTGGTTAATGATTTTCCACAACATTTCGATGAATAATCTATGTTTTAAGTCGATAACTATTTGAACTATTTTAGAATATCTTTTACGGATTATAGGTGTTAATGACAAATCTCAAGGAAAACTTCCTTAACTTCAGTCACGTTTTCTTATGGACAATCTTAAACTACGTAGCATCTTTAAGTTGTAGAACGGGACCCGGGTCAATACCCTCTAGAGTAACAGAAAAGACAAAACGCCAATGATTTCAAATTCCGAGTTTATCACCACATATCAATGTCTGTTAGGAAGGCCGTATTAACGATCAGAAATGATATTGCTGTAAGATGGAAAGGAAGAACATTACACATATATAATTGTGTTTTAGCGGAAAATAACAAATTAAAACATTCTTGATGAATCAAAAACGTGTATAAAAGTGTTATCTATACCTGCAAATTTGTTTGATCGAAATAAAAAAAATATGATCAAATAAAAAAAGAAATCTTATAAAACTTAATTTAGACAATGTGTTTATGTTTTCTTAGCTTTTAATGTAAAACTGTTTTGTTAACTCTATTCAAGACTGTTACAATACTTAAAAGACAAATCGGCTATAAAGTAATCTCTATAACAGTGTTTTCTGATTGGATTATTTGGTTTTGGTTCTGTTTTGTCTAGCGTGCTATTAACAGCCAATGCCATTTATGGACGTGCCTTAATGTTTGAAATGCATGCATGTGTGCATATGTGTTTGTGTTTTTATGATGCCCACTTTAGAGTTCTACCTCACTGAAATATCGAAGGCACCCAGCACAACATTACATCCGGTTGCCATTACCCTAAAATGAGGTATTGCAAAGCAAGGCGCTAAGAAACGATAAGGTTGTTGGTTGTTAAGAAGTACATATGTATGGAGAAAATATAAAGAGTACAACTGTTACAATGTGTCCGTCCAAAAGAGCAAAGGGTTCCCACATTGGTTGCCTCTTCCACCATGAAATGGGTAGTTTCACAATCCTCGACCTGCTTACATCCTCGATACTCCTGCACCCCTGGAATATGTCATAGCAAAAAAAATAGTCGAAGGCTTAATATGCGCACTGAATTAGATTGCTCTCTAAGTACGTGGTATGCGCTACCGTGTTGATGAAACAAGAAAACTAGTTCGATCCTTTGTTTTACATCAAAAGAATTTCGCGGTCACGTAACGGTAACAATTGACAGTCTTTAAAGTCGGGTGTCGCTCCCTTTTAATCTTCAAAGGACAGGTATCAGCCTAGCGATCGGTCAGGTTTTGTAACCTTAGACCAATCAAACAGCTATCTAAGTGCCTTCAATTTTGCTACGACACATTCGAGACATCACACAAACTCGGTACGAGTGATCGAAGTAGAGGCGGATTTGACAAATATTTCGGTTTCTGGTCGACGACCCGTTTCTATCGACCTCGAGATCTTTGACCCCATTTCACGCCAGGTGCCTCCCGGTTCCATAGACTTACGTAAAAGTAAGAATGCTGCCGACTATCAAACAAAGAAACGTTGTTTAAAGTGCAGCTACCAGCTGAACTACATTTAAATTAATAGCGTCAGGGAGTTCAATGGTCTGAACAACCTGCGTTCAATGCTATCTCAGGGTGTGAACGCTATACAGAAACAGTAATTACCTTACTAATTACTGCTGTTGGTCCTGTATCAACCAACAAGTTATTTTCAATAAATTACGTCCAAATAAACTAAAGCAAATCTACACAGCAAATATGAAGCGGTTCTTGTAAGTGGCCATTACGACGCTACGATGTCAGCATTGTTCCCGTTCCCTACAAGTTTAATGCTGAATCAATGCTTTTTCCCTAAAACTATGGCAATTAATGCAAAAATGGCAATGTTACCGCCGAAAGCTAAGTCAAACTGGACCGCGATCACATACACAGTCTAATGGTGCCTAGTTCGTTTTCGTTTTGGTTATTCCTATCATCATTAAGATAACTTTTACACTCCCCTTGCCTAGTATTTTAAACCTACTATATACTCGTTTTATGACGGAATGAGTCGTACGGCTTAAGGTAATAGGATTGTGTCACCATTTCTCAGTAGAATTTCTTAAAATTTTGTAGTTATATTGCTTTAAAGTAAAGAAATTTTTCTGCCACAAAAAAAAATATAGGTTGTCAGAATTTTAAGGATTTTAAATGGAAATTTATGTAAAAAGGAGTGAATTTTGAAAAAAAAATGAAAGACACAATATTTTTACAAAATAAAGTTAAAAAAAATGATACTGACATATATAAGTATTGCATTAATGTATATCAATTTAATAAATGCTGAAATTGTGTAGGGATGTACTTCCTGTTTCCGTTTATCAATACACTCCAATGACCTTAAGACAGAAACTAAATTTTGCCCTTTATGATAAAATCTAGCCAAACCATGATACTAACCATTTGTTTCTATAGCATGTTTACCACAAGGAAACTTACGCCAGGTCTGTGAAACAATAAGACGATTAAAATGGATATATAAAACAGCTTCCATTTCTAGGCCAATTTAATTTGAGTAAGTGGTACTAGTTTTCATTAACCCATGAATACCTTATAGACGGAAAAGGGGAAATTATGTAGACTCTGAGGTATAGGTCTACTTGTGTTGTGTTAGTCTACATAATTTCCCCTTTTTCGGCTTTTAGTCTCGTTGTTTATGTAGTAACTTAAGATATTCACGAGGTTAAATTTGACAGTATGACATATGTAATTACTTTATTTACTGTAAACACCAAAAATAAATAAATTTTATAGTCTTTTAACCTTTTTTCTCATCATTTTGACAATTTTACAATATGTTGTCAATGAATTTGATGAAATGAGATATGATGTCAATTTTGATGCTGATTATGTCGTCATCAAACGGAATTCCACTCCGTCTCTCCTGTGTTCCGTCGATTTCACCATGTGAGAAGTAATACTGAGCCAAGGTGTGATAGTCGTTTACATGACGGTTCATCAATAATCGTATTCAGCTGCTGTGTTTAACTACTGGTAAGCTAGCGTGTTTCACTGCTGGTAAGCTAGCGTGTTTATCTGCTGGTGAGCTCGCGTGTTTAACTGCTGGTGAGCTCGCGTGTTTATCTGCTGGTAAGCTAGCGTGTTTAACTGCTGGTGAGCTCGCGTGTTTAACTGCTGGTGAGCTAGCGTGTTATCTGCTGGTGATCTAGCGTGTTTAACTGCTGGTGAGCTCGCATGTTTAACTGCTGGTGAACTAGCTTGTTTAACTGCTGATGAGCTAGTGTGTTTATCTGCTGATGAGCTAGTGTGTTTAACTGCTGATAAGATAGCGTGTTTATCTGCTGATGAGCTAGCGTGTTTAACTGCTGGTGAGCTAGTGTGTTTATCTGCTGGTGAGCTAGTGGGTTTAACTGCTGATGAGCTAGCGTGTTTAACTGCTGGTGAGCTAGTGGGTTTAACTGCTGATGAGCTAGCGTGTTTAACTGCTGGTGAGCTAGTGTGTTGATCTGCTGGTGAGCTAGCATGTTTATCTGCTGGTAAGCCAGCGTGTTTAACTGCTGGTGAGCTAGTGTGTTTATCTGCTGGTGAGCTAGTATGTTTAACTGCTGGTGAGCTAGCGTGTTTATCTGCTGGTGAGCTAGCGTGTTTATCTGCTGGTAAGCCAGCGTGTTAACTGCTGGTGAGCTAGGGTGTTTATCTGCTGGTGAGCTAGTGTGTTTAAGTGCTGGTGAGCTAGGGCGTTTATGTGCTGGTGAGCTAGCTTGTTTAACTGCTTGGGAGCTAGCCTGTTTAACTGCTGATGAGCTAGCGTGTTTATCTGCTGATGAGATAGCGTGTTTATCTGCTGATGAGATAGCGTGTTTATCTGCTTGTGAGCTAGCGTGTTTAACTGCTAATGAGCTAGTGTGTTTATCTGCTGGTGAGCTAGCATGTTTAACTGCTAATAAGCTAGCTTGTTTAACTGCTGGTGAGCTAGCGTGTTTAACTGCTGGTCAGCTAGCGTGCTAAACTGCTGGTGAGCTAGCGTGTTTGTCTGCTGGTAAGCTAACGTGTTTAACTGCTGATGAGCTAATGTGTTTAACTGTTAATGAGCTAGCGTGTTTATCTGCTGGTGAGCTAGCTTGTTTAACTGCTGGTGAGCTAGCGTGTTTAACTACGTGTGAGCTAGCGTGTTTAACTACGTGTGAGCTAGCGTGTTTAACTGCTGGTGAGCTAGCTTGTTTAACTGCTGGTGAGCTAGCGTGTTTAACTGCTGGTGAGCTAGCTTGTTTAACTGCTGGTAAGCTAGTGTATTTAAATGCTAATGAGCTATCGTGTTTGTCTGCTGGTAAGCTAACGTGTTTAACTGCTGGTGAGCTAATGTGTTTAACTGTTAATGAGCTAGCGTGTTTGTCTGCTGATGAGCTATTGCGTTTAACTGCTGGTGGGCTAGCGTGTTTAACTGCTGGTGAGCTAGTGTGTTTAACTGCTAATAAGCTAGCGTGTTTGTCTGCTGATGAGCTAGAGTGTTTAACTGCTGGTGAGCTAGTGTGTTTAACTGCTGGTGAGCTAGCGTGTTTAACTGCTGATGAGCTAGCGTGTTTAACTGCTGGTGAGCTAGCTTGTTTAACTGCTGATGAGCTAGTGTGTTTAACTGCTGGTGAGCTAGCGTGTTTAACTGCTGGTGAGCTAGCTTGTTTAGCTGCTGATGAGCTAGCGTGTTTAACTGCTGGTGGGCTAGCGTGTTTAACTGCTGGTGAGCTAGTGTGTTTAACTGCTAATAAGCTAGCGTGTTTGTCTGCTGATGAGCTAGAGTGTTTAACTGCTGGTGAGCTAGTGTGTTTAACTGCTAATAAGCTAGCGTGTTTGTCTGCTGATGAGCTAGAGAGTTTAACTGCTGGTGAGCTAGTGTGTTTAACTGCTAATAAGCTAGCGTGTTTGTCTGCTGATGAGCTAGAGAGTTTAACTGCTGGTGAGCTAGTGTGTTTAACTGCTAATAAGCTAGCGTGTTTGTCTGCTGATGAGCTAGAGAGTTTAACTGCTGGTGAGCTAGTGTGTTTAACTGCTAATAAGCTAGCGTGTTTGTCTGCTGATCAGCTAGAGTGTTTAACTGCTGGTGAGCTAGTGTGTTTAACTGCTAATAAGCTAGCGTGTTTGTCTGCTGATGAGCTAGAGAGTTTAACTGCTGGTGAGCTAGTGTGTTTAACTGCTAATAAGCTAGCGTGTTTGTCTGCTGATGAGCTAGAGTGTTTAACTGCTGGTGAGCTAGTGTGTTTAAGTGCTGGTGAGCTAGCGTGTTTAACTGCTGATGAGCTAGCGTGTTTAACTGCTGGTAAGCTTGCGTGTTTAACTACTGATGAGCTACCGTGTTTAACTGCTGGTGAGCTGGCTTGTTTAACTGCTGATGAGCTAGCGTGTTTAACTGCTGGTGAGCTAGCGTGTTTAACTGCTGATGAGCTAGCGTGTTTAACTGCTTGTGAGCTAACTTGTTTAACTACTGATGAGCTACCGTGTTAAACTGCTGGTGAGCTAGCTTGTTTAACTGCTGGTGAGCTAGCGTGTTTAACTGCTTGTGAGCTAGCTTGTTTAACTACTGATGAGCTACCGTGTTTAACTGCTGGTGAGCTAGCTTGTTTAACTGCTGATGAGCTAGTGTGTTTAACTGCTGATGAGCTAGTGTGTTTATCTGCTGATGAGCTAGCGTGTGTAACTGCTGATGAGCTAGTGTGTTTATCTGCTGATGAGCTAGCGTGTTTTACTGCTGGTGAGCTAGCGTGTTTATCTGCTGATGAGCTAGCGTGTTTATCTGCTGGTGAGCTAGCGTGTTTAACTACGTGTGAGCTAGCGTGTTTAACTGCTGGTGGACTAGCGTGTTTAACTGCTAATGAGCTAGCGTGTTTGTCTGCTAATGAGCTAGCGTGTTTGTCTGCTAATTAACTAGCTTGTTTATCTGCTGATAAGCTAGCGTGTTTAACTACGGGTGGGTTAGCGTGTTTAACTGCTGTTGAACGAATGTGTGTACTTGCAGATGTACTGGCGTGTTTATTTGCTGGTGAGCTAATTTGTACATATACTGGTGAGCTCGCGTGTTTGTCTTCTGATGTGCTTGTTTGCTTATTTGGTAATGGAATAGGGTGTTTACCTGTGTTGAGCTACCGTATTTTACTTGCTGGTGGACAAGTTTGTTGATCCACCTCGACAATCTAAATACCCTTTCATTGGCAATAACTATGTATTATAAGACACGCGCGTGCCACCAGTCGTTATTTACCAAGTGATCAGCTATGATTCGTGTTTGACCGGCCTTGGCGCGTTTGCATTGTTGAGCAAGTATACATGCATACATGCATATCTAATCCATTCCACCTACACCACGTGTGTGTTATACTGACAAACGTGTATCAATGAATGGCTTCAGGGTCTAAAAGGTTTTATATGACATCGGCTACACACAGGTTGCTGACGAAATATAAACAAGGCATCACGTGACAATTTTTGCATGTGTAAAAGCACAATTCAAATGCCTTGTATTATTTGGGCCATGTTGCCTTGCAGGCAGAAAGGCCATACCAATACATTTGACGTGGTAAAATAGATTAAATCAACAGATGTCCGCATAGTTTGTTGGATTATATAACTCAGGGTTCAAAATGCTCGGGAAATAATTACTTAGCCGAAATGTGCTTCGGTAATTATTTTCTCCCATTTTTTTTCTCGACCTCGTAATATGATCCACCTTTATACATACATCGATATGATTATTCATTAATTGAAAGTCCTTTTGATGGACTTGTTTGCTGACCTCTTGTTAAGAAACATGTTCTTCAGAGAGGTGAATATAGATTTTAGATAACCACTAGAATCTATAACCGGTCATTTTGCTGATGAAGGTGTCATATATCGTACCATTTATCGAACGTCACACAAACCTGCTAGTGTGTAATAATTATCGATATCTCAGAGCGAAAGATAGTGTAACCCCTAAAGTATCGAGGATGGGTTTTGTCAGTTTATACAAGTTGCTTACGTCATTTATTTCTAAAATGACAAACAAATGTCAGCTAAATCAACGTTAGTACTTAGTTTGTCCGTTGTGGAGAATGAAATGTTTGTTCTGGGGTCATGAGATATCTTAAAATGGACCAATGTACAGTTATTGTCTGGTAGACGTAATCGGTAATGAATTACGATGTGAAATAAATAGTATAAATATATATCGAGATTTAGTGTGTTGTAGTCTGTGTTTGGGATAGGAATCGTATTTTATTCTACAATTGTACATTGGAGCTTTTGAAGGAGTTGGAAGAAGAAAAAAGGAACCAAAAAATTAAAACAAAACAAAAAGGTACTCTAGTTGATTAAATATGTAATCTTCTGATGTTCAAATCACGTTCAGATCTCGCTGACATACATGTATACCTAGTAATTATGGAAGACTTTGGTCATGGCTCCATCCTCGATACCAAGGGCTATGCTCAGAGCGAAAGCGAGCGTAACCCCTGGAGTATCGAGGATGAGTTTTGATCTAGTGTAAAGTTGTTGTTTTTTGTTTTATAAAATTTAACAAATTATTTTCAATTTTAATAGCAAATTTGCATATGGAGAATAAAATGTGTCTAAAAACTAGATCTTAATCTATATTCTTTTCAAAACTTTTATTTTTTAATTATTAAAAATAACAATTTGGCAGCCGTTTGAATACCCGAGTCCCAAGTGTCAAATATGTAAATTTTGGACTCTAAGCTTTTTGAACGTTGGTTATTGCATTTTGCTTTTTAAGTTTTGAATGTTAAATATTATAAAAATGATATGCAACAAAGTGGAAATTTATACAATATTGGTATTCAATGTAACTGAAGCTCTTTTAAGTTTTGATCTCTTAAAAGGTGAAAAATAACACATAAAATGAAATGGCAATAAAATAAGAAATCTGATCCCCTTTGTTTTGGCTGTTTTAGGAAGGGGAACACAGCTTTTTATTCCTTCAAGTATTAACATTTCTATTATTTACAAATTGTTTACCTTAGAGTATATTAAATGAAATTGTTCTGCCTATTGTCAAAATTATTTGATATATGTTTATGCCGTCAAGTCATTTTTCCAAAATGCATCTAAGGAAAAAAGCCGAACTCAAGATTTGTTTTAACTTTCAGTATTACACTGTAATTAGTGTTGTGTTTGTAGATAAGATAACTGACTGTGGAGTATGTTAACTTTATTGACTGTTTCGTATTAACTCTGGACAGACTTGACGTCTTTTTATAGGGATATGTAATTACTGATTTACGTGAAACCCCGAGGACAGGATACACGAGTACGGTATGTGACGAAGACGACTTCGGTGAAGGCGATGGGGCCACGGAGGTATGGAGCCAGGTCGTCAGGTCGAGCAACTCACTCGTTTTGGAAAAATGAATAAAAGAATAAAACACGAAAAAAAGTCCCACGTTGAAGTCGTCAACACACAGTACAGCAGAACACGTCGTTTCCGAGATACAAGTTTCTGGAATAATAGTCACGTGAATTGGCGGTCACGTGGTATATTAAGGGGGACTTGTATAGTTGGCTGGTGCTCTACGTTATGGTGAGACAGCGCCACGAAAATAAATAAGTAGCCAACTACAACGTCTTCAAAGTAAAATATTGGTAAATTTGAACAAAAATGGCTGAAATGTTTCTCAGGAACGGAATATCTGCTGGCTAGTACCCTGTTGTTAGGCGTGCAGTCTGGAACCGCATACCAAATGTAATTAAGGTATTAGTTTAAATATAAACTTTATTTATTTTACAACAAATATAAACAAGTTTTTTATAATATATTAATCACTCTTGCTGGCCTGGTGTTGGTGCGTGGGAAGTCTTAATGTGGGAGGAAACTGGTGTTAGTGCGTGGGAGGTCTTAATGTGGGAGGAAACCGGAGTGCTCGGAGAAAACTCGCGTGGTGGGGCAGGTAGCCCCATACCTTTTTCAACGTCCGATCGGGGAATCGAACTCCGGCCGCCTTGGTGAACGTCAAGTGCGCTATACACTGCGCCATTCGACCACCTTCATGTATTAGTTGAAAGTAATAGTGAAAATTATTAGTGTAATAGTATCAATTACTAGTGTATTGTATTAGTGTAAAATATGAATGTATTAGTGTTATGAATTAGTTGAAAGTTTAAGTGTTATGGATACCGTTAAGTATTTGTGCAAATTAATAGTGTAATATATTTGTGTAATCTATTAGTGTGAAGTATAAGTGTAATCTATTAGTGTGAAGTATATGTGTAATCTATTAGTGTGAAGTATATGTGTAATCTATCAGTGTGAAGTATATGTGTAATCTATTAGTGTGAAGTATATGTGTAATCTATTAGAGTGAAGTATATGTGTAATCTATTAGTGTGAGGTATATGTGTAATCTATTAGTGTGAAGTATATGTGTAATCTATAAGTGTGAAGTATTTGTGTAATCTATTAGTGTGAAGTATATGTGTAATCTATTAGTGTGCAGTGTATGTGTAATCTTTTAGTGTGAAGTATTTGTGTAATCTATTAGTATAAAGTATATGTGTAATCTATTAGTGTGAAGTATTTGTGTGATCTATTAGTGTGCAGTGTTTGTGTAATCTATTAGTGTGAAGTATTTGTGTAATCTATTAGAATGAAGTATATGTGTAATCTATTAGTGTGAAGTATATGTGTAATCTATTAGTGTGAAGTATAAGTGTAATCTATTAGTGTGAAGTATTTGTGTAATCTATTAGTGTGCAGTATATGTGTAATCTATTAGTGTAATGTATTTGTGTAATCTATTAGTGTGAAGTATATGTGTACTCTATTAGTGTGAAGTATTTGTGTGATCTATTAGTGTGCAGTGTTTGTGTAATCTATTAGTCTGAAGTATATGTGTAATCTATTAGTGTGAAGAATATTTGTAATCTATTAGTGTGCAGTATATGTGTAATCTATTAGTGTGAAGAATATTTGTAATCTATTAGTGTGCAGTAAATGTGTACTCTATTAGTGTGAAGTATTTGTGTAATCTATTAGTGTGCTGTATATGTGTAATCTATTAGTGTAATTTATATGTGTAATCTATTAGTGTGCAGTATATGTGTACTCTATTAGTGTGAAGTATTTGTGTAATCTATTAGTGTGCAGTATATGTGTAATCTATTAGTGTGAAGTATATGTGTAATCTATTAGTATGAAGTATTTGTGTAATCTATTAGTGTGAAGTATATGTGTAATCTATTAGTGTAATTTATTAGTGTGAAGTATATGTGGACTCTATTAGTGTGAAGTATTTGTGTAATCTATTAGTATGAAGTATTTGTGTAATCTATTAGTGTGAAGTATATGTGTAATCTATTAGTGTGAAGTATATGTGTAATCTATTAGTGTGAAGTATTTGTGTAATCTATTAGAATGAAGTATATGTGTAATTTATTAGTGTGAAGTATATGTGTAATCTATTAATGTGAAGAATATGTGTACTCTATTAGTGTGAAGTATTTGTGTAATCTATAAGTGTGCAGTATATGTGTAATCTATTAGTGTAATTTATTTGTGTAATCTATTAGTGTGAAGTATATGTGTAGTCTATTAGTGTGAAGTATATGTGTAATCTATTAATGTGAAGTATATGTGTAATCTATTAGTATGAAGTATTTGTGTAATCTATTAGTGTGAAGTATATGTGTAATCTATTAGTGTGAAGTTTATGTGTAATCTATTAGTATGATGTATTTGTGTAATCTATTAGTGTGAAGTATATGTGTAATCTATTAGTGTGAAGTAT
>NW_018404118.1:343980-369736 GCF_002113885.1 Mizuhopecten yessoensis
AGTATATGTGTACTCTATTAGTGTGCAGTATTTGTGTAATCTATTAGTGTGCAGTATATGTGTAATCTATTAGTGTAATTTATTTGTGTAATCTATTAGTGTAATTTATTTGTGTAATCTATTAGTGTGAAGTATATGTGTAATCTATTAGTGTGAAGTATTTGTGTAATCTATTAGTGTGAAGTATATGTGTACTCTATTAGTGTGAAGTATTTGTGTAATCTATTATTGTGAAGTATTTGTGTAATCTATTAGAATGAAGTATATGTGTAATCTATTAGTGTGAAGTATATGTGTAATGTATTAATGTGAAGTATATGTGTAATCTATTAGTTTGAAGTACTAGGATAAAGTATAAGTGTTAAGCAATACTATTAAATAAGATAGTAATTTATAAATGTAAAATACTAGTGTTAGATGCAGTACTAATATTATGTATGAGTGTAAAGTATTAGTTTCGTATATAAATGTTAAGTATTAGTGTAGTGTATTAGTTTGAAGATGTACTGTAGTGTATTATTGTTTTGTGGTAGGGAAGGGTATTAGTGCTGTGCATTAATGAACCATATTTTATAGTATAATGTGTAAAGTATAAGTGTTGCTTATAAGTGTAAAAGTATATTATCCATGTAGTGTATCAGTGTAAGCAATAGCATAGTTTGATGGTGTAATGTATAATGTTGTATAATCACTGCAGAACATCAATGCGTCGTATTAGTGTAGTGTATTACTATAGTGTTTATTGTAGTCCTGAATCTAATTCTGTCGTCTTTCCGTCCTGAAGAAACGATAAATCACACGAAAAATTAGAATGCTACTAAGCAACCTGAAATGTCGTCTATTCTCGTTGTTTCGTCTTTCCGTTATTTGTCACTCCCTACACTTATAAACCCGACTCCATACACTTATATTCCGGTACTCCCTACGCTTATATACCCGACTCCATACACTTATATTCCGGTACTCCCTACACTTATATTCCGGTACTCCCTACACTTATATACCCGACTCCCTACACTTATATTCCGGTACTCCCTACACTTATATTCCGGTATTCCCTACACTTATATCCTGGTACTCCCTACACTTATATCCCTGTACTCCCTACACTTATATTCCGGTACTCCCTACACTTATATTCCGGTATTCCCTACTCTTATATTCCGGTACTCCCAACACTTATATTCCGGTGTTCCCTATAATCATATACCGGTACTCCCCACACTCATATTTCGTACTCCCGACTCTAATATACCTATACTCCCTACACTTATATACCGGTACTCCCTACACTTATATACCGGTACTCCCTATACTTATATACCGGTACTCCCTACACTTATATACCGGTACTCCCTACACTTATATATCGATTCTCCCTACAATTATTTATCGGTACTCCCTACACTTATATATTGATTATCCCTACAATTATTTACCGGTACTCCTTACACTTTTATATACCGGTACTCCCTACACTGATATACCGGTACTCCCTACACTAATATATCGTTTCTCCCTACATTATTTACCGGTACTCCCTACACTTATATATCGATTATCCCTACAGTTATTTACCGGTACTCCTTACACTTGTATATACCGGTACTCCCTACACTTATATACCGGTACTCCCTACACTTATATACCGGTACTCCCTACGCTTATATACCGGTATTCCCTACACTTATATACCCGACTCCCTACACTGTATTCCGGTACTCCCGACACTTATTTACCGGTACTCCCTACACTTATATTCCGGTACTCCCTACACTTATATACCGGTACTCCCTACACTTATTTACCGGTACTCCCTACACTTATATACCCGACTCCATACACTTATATTCCGGTACTCCCTACACTTGTATTCCGGTACTCCCTACACTTATATTCCGGTACTCCCTACACTTATATACCGGTACTCCCTACACTTATATACCGGTACTCCCTACACTTATATCCCGGTACTACCTAAACTTATATACCGGTACTCCCTACACTTGTATTCCGGTACTCCCTACACTTATATACTGTTTCTCCCTACACTTATATACCGGTACTCCCTACACTTATATACCGGTACTCCCTACACTTATATAATGGTTCTCCCTACACTTATATACGGGCTCTCCCTACACTTATATACCGGTGCTCCCTACACTTATATACCGGTATTCCCTACACTTATATACCCGACTTACTACACTGATATGCCGGTACTCCCTACACTTGTATTAGTGTGAAGTATATGTGTAATCTATTAATGTGAAGTATATGTGTAATCTATCAGTGTGAAGTATATGTGTAATCTATTAATGTGAAGTATATGTGTAATCTATTAATGTGAAGTATATGTGTAATCTATTAGTGTAATTTATTTGTGTAATCTATTAGTGTGAAGTATATTACACTATGAGTACCGGAATATAAGTGTAGGGAGAACCGGAATATAAGTGTAGGGAGTACCGGAAAATAAGTGTAGGGAGTACCGGAATAGTGTAGGGAGTACCGGAATATAAGGGTAGGGAGTACCGGAATACAAGTGTAAGGAGTACCGGTATATCAGTGTAGGGAGTACCGGAATATAAGGGTAGGGAGTACCGGAATACAAGTGTAGGGATTACCGGTATATAAGTGTAGGGAGCACCGGTATATAAGTGTAGGGAGAAACAGTATATACCGGTACTCCCTACACTTCTATACCGGTACTCCCTACACTTGGATTCCGGTACTCCCTACACTTATTTTCCGGTACTCCCTACACTTATATACCGGTACTCCCTACACTTATATACTGGTTCTCCCTACACTTATATACTGGTTCTCCCTACACTTATATACCGGTACTCCCTACACTTATATACCGGTACTCCCTACACTTATATACCGGTACTCCCTACACTTATATACCGGTACTCCCTACACTTATATACCCGACTTACTACACTGATATACCGGTACTCCCTACACTTATATATCGATTCTCCCTACAATTATTTACCGGTACTCCTTACACTTATATACCGGTACACCCTACACTTGTATTCCGGTACTCCCTACACTTATATATCGGTACTCCCTACACTTATATACCGGTACTCCCTACTCTTATATACCGGTACTCCCTACACTTATATACCGGGACTCCCTACACTTATATACCGGTACTCCCTACACTTATATACCGCAACTCTCAACACTGATGTACCGGTACCCCCTTCAAGTATATAATGATACTTTCTACAATTATATACCAGCCCCTCCTACAATTATTTACCGGTACTCCTTTCACTTAAATACCGGCACTCTCTACACTTATAAACCGGTACTCTTAACACTTATATACCGGTACACCCTACATTTATATACTGGTACTTCTTACACTTGTATACAGGTTCCCGCTACACTTATAACCCGGTATTCCCAACACATATATACAGTACTCCCTACACTTATATATCGTGTTTTTTTCTACAATTATATACCGGTACTCCTCACACTAATGAACCGGTAATCCCTGCACTTATATACCGGTACTCCCAACACTAATATACACGTTCTCCCTACACTTATATATCGGTCCTCTTTCCAATTATATACCGGTTCTCCCTACACTTATATACCGGTACTCCCAACACTAATATACACGTTCTCCCTACACTTATATATCGGTCCTCTTTCCAATTATATACCGGTTCTTTCTACACTGATATACCGGAAATCCCTTCACTGATCTACCGGAAATCCCTTCACTGGTATACCGGTACTCTCTACACTAATATACCGGTACCCCCTATCAAGATATCCCAGTACTCCCTGCCCTTGTCAACATAGTATGTATGATTCCTACATTCCCACGTTAATACACAGGCATGGCGTACTGAAAATAAAACATGATTCGTAATTTTCGGGGATTTTTTTATTGGTTTATACACATTAAGAAATAGTATAACATACCTATACAGTTATCAGTTTATAGATTCAACATTCCCGAACAATGATTTTTGAGACCAGTACATCCAGTACACTGGATGCGATGCTGATTAATGGTTCCGTAGTACCCGTCACAATATCACAAGCGTGTGCATCAATAGCAATGTCCGATTTATGACAAATACATCTGTTTTAAGAATCCTCACACGTAACCATAGAAATACATAAGTCATTGCCTGAGTGAGTTTGAACTGAAGCCTGAGGTTATAGTTTGCGCGTGTCTTGATGACGTCACTGTTGATTTGACATTTCGTTTCCTGTCAGCATTGGCGACATACGTGCATCTTTTTTGTTTTTAAACTGTAAACTCTGGTATTCACACATCAACTATTACATGTGAATGGGTGTGTCTCATATATACACGTGAACAGCTTTATCACGTGAACGAGGCTAAAATATTACAGACCAACACGTGTTTGAAAATCACAGTGAATGCCCGCTGCAGATTTTTTTACCGGAAAAGACATGGAATTCCACAATAGAAAGTTTCTTTTACTTATTACGGCCACATGTACATGACGTCACAAGCTTAAGTATAGGTTGACAAACATGAAACGAATAATTACACAATTACCCATCATAACATGTACAACACCACGCGCAAGGAATCAGTGTATATCCAGGATAAAACGATGAATTCTCCCGATCAGGAAAGTGCTGTATGGGGGAATTCCGTTACCATGGTGTTCTCGAGGCTATGGTTGGAACCATTCCGTGCTGGACAGAACTTTGATCTCCGCCGATATCGCCGACAGAGGGCGAACAGAACATGGCGGAATTTTTTACCAACAAGCACATAGATTAGGAAGTTGACAGACGAGTTCACCACATACAGGAAGCTGATGACAGCGATGTAGTTCTCCTGCATTATTTTGTCGTCGAATAAAGCATCTATCTGATTAAAGAACGCAAGCGTCTGGCAGAGAATGAAGACCGTCATAATGAGGACGAGGACCAACGTCACGTTGTCCTCCTTCTGCTGCTGCTGACAATAGATGGCCAAATCTCGCCGCCGGGAACGCATGCGTATTAGTTCCCGGATGATGAGGACGTTAATGACTGACATTGTTATGAGTGGAAGTAGATAAATAACAATGGCGTACATCCACACCTTGTACACATCCTTGTAGAAGACATTCTTTCCGAGTTCTGTGAGATCGATTCTATAGCACGTTAACTGTTCTAACTCGGGTAGGTCGCACTGGGTAGGAAGTGCCACTGTACCAAATAGTCGTGGAACGTTGTACACAGCGGACGAGACCGTGAGCAACACGAGAGTGATGATTGTCTTTCTGCGCGTGCGGTAGTAGGCGGCTTTGAGTGGGTGGCACACTGCGATATAACGCTCCACCGACACGGATACGAGGATCCACACATTACACTGCTGCACCGACATCGCAAGGAAGTCGAACGGCCCGTATAGATGCGGGTATATCACGTGAACATATACCTGAAGTGTACGGCCGTGCATGCCCACTGCAAGCGGGGTGATGGCCATCGTAAGGACCACAATGACACCTACATCAGTGAGAACGAGGCCACGGAGAAAGAGCGTTGTTGTTGACTGCATGCGCTTGCTCCAAAGTACGACCATTGTAAGGACGTTTCCGACCATGCCGAGCAGCGCCACCGTCGGCAGCAACACGACATATATAACGAATGCAAAGTCTGTGATCTGTGTGGTCGGCATGTCTGGAAGTGATGTGGTATTTTCACCACCTACCTGAGTGTAGTTAGGTGACGTGTTGACGTCCATGTTCAGTAAAGACCTCATGACGTCACTCACGGGGCAAAAGTGCGATGCTATCTGCAATATACAAAACGTAAAGATCTTATTCCAATATATCATACACGTCAAGTTGGAGTCAAACCTATTCTTTTCTGTCCGAAATATTGATACCTAACGTCGTAATTCCTTGAGATATGTTACAGTTTCTACATTTGCTCGTAATAAAAATCCTTAAAAGGACGCAACCTTTCCTAACCTGTGAACAATTAACAGTTACTGATGTAGAGTTTTACGTTATAGATGATTGTTATTCACAATTGATATACGTTTTGCAGGCCCCAACATGTCCGAGAGCTACACTCTTATTATTGCATTTGGTCATAAAGTTATGCGTATATTGTCGTTAGAATATGAGACGTCCATAAATATTGCTTGACCAAAAGGATTTCACTTTATATAAATAAATGGTTACGACTGGGAAGGGCGCATTGCTGGACCAAAAGGATTTCACTTTATATAAGTAAATGGTTACGATTGGGAAGGGCGCATTGCTGGACCAAAAGGATTCCACTTTATATGAATAAATGGTTACGATTGGGAAGGGCGCATTGCTGGACCAAAGGGATTTCACTTTGTATGAATAATTGGTGACAACGGGGAAAGGAAACTGGTTGAACCTGTTAAAGATTACATGGCTCCATATTTAAGAGACTGCTTCTTAAAAACGGAGAAAGCAAATTTAAAAGTAGAAACGTTTTAAGATATATACAACCTCTTTGATATTTTAAATAAGTGCAATGATCCCCTGCGAATAGCCCCTCGCTATATAAACATGAGTGAAGTGAAGTCTGGCGAAGGAACCCCACACGAATTTCGTGAACCTTCCCTAAGTTAAGACAACTCCCTCAATTAAGTTTTCTCATTTCAAGATAATCATCGGTGTCCAGGAAAATCTTCTTTAAAAGAAATTTTCCGATTTCCCTTACACTGTTAATTCCTGTGTAAAATCGAAGGTAAAACAGTTTATGTTCATGAAATCCTGCTGTATATTGGGTAGCATTACTTATTTTCATGATTCATATCAAACCCAATATACCATCACTCATCAGGGATTTGGTGTAGGGGAGGGGGAAGGGGGTTACTTTTACCTAGTTTACTATTTAAACCTCATCAACGAACCATTGTACTTAATTACTCCACGCATATCGAGTTAAGTCCACTCATACATCCTGTGATTAATTCTGAGGTCACTGTGCAGCCTTTCAGTGTTTGAGTCCATGTTTTAGGATCAGTGCCAACCGACTTTGCGACTTTCACATCCAAATCACCATTTTGTGGTGTTGACATGTATTGCTAGATCTTCGATCCGATACAACTCACATAAACACGATAAAACTAGCATGAAAACGAAATTCTAATTAGTTTGATCAAGGATAAAAACATGTTGTTGTTTTTTTGTGTCAGACAAGCTTTTGTACCGTACCACAGCTATGTAAAACCAAGTGGGCCTACATGCTGTTATATCATCATGCCTGGCGTAGCTAGAACCAAGTGTGCCTACAGGCTGTTGTATCATCGTACCTGGCGTAGCTAGAACCAAGTGGGCCTACAGGCTGTTGTATCATTGTGCCTGGTGTAGCTAGAACCAAGTGGGCCTACATGCTGTTGTATCATCGTACCTGGCGTAGCTAGAACCAAGTGGGCCTACAGGCTGTTGTATCATCGTACCTGGCGTAGCTAGAACCAAGTGGGCATACAGGCTGTTGTATCATTGTGCCTGGTGTAGCTAGAACCAAGTGGGCCTACAAGTGGGCCTACAGGCAGTTGTATCATCGTACCTGGTGTAGCTAGAACCAAGTGGGCCTACAGGCTGTTGTATCTTCGTACCTAGTGTAGCTAGAACCAAGTGGGCCTACATGCTGTGGTATCATCGTACCTGGCATAGCTAGAACCAAGTGGGCCTACAGGCTGTTATATCATCGTGCCTGGTGTAGCTAGAACCAAGTGGGCATACAAGTGGGCCTACATGCTGTTGTATCATCGTACCGGGTGTAGCTAGGACAAAGTGGGCCTACAGGCTGTTGTATCATCGTACCTGGTGTAGCTAGAACCAAGTGGGCATACAATTGGGCCTATAGACTGTTGTATCATCGTACCTGGTGTAGCTAGAACCAAGTGGGCCTACAAGTGGGCCTACAGGCTGTTGTATCATCGCACCTGGTGTAGCTAGAACCACGGGGGCCTACAAGTGGGCCTACAAGTGGGCCTACAGGCTGTTGTATCATCGTACCTGGTGTAGCTCGAACCAAGTGGGCATACAAGAGGGCCTACAGGCTGTTGTATCATCGTGCCTGGTGTAACTCGAACCAAATGGGCCTACAAGTGGGCCCACAGGCTGTTGTATCATCGTACCTGGTGTAACTCGAACCAAATGGGCCTACAAGAGGGCCTACAGGCTGTTGTATCATCGTACCTGGTGTAGCTAGAACCAAGTGGGCCTACAAGTGGGCCTACAGGCTGTTGTATCATCGGACCTGGTGTAGCTAGAACCACGTGGGCCTACAAGTGGGCCTACAGGCTGTTGTATCATCGTACCTGGTGTAACTAGAACCAAATGGACCTACAAGTGGGCCTACAGGCTGTTGTATCATCCTACCTGGTGTAACTAGAACCAAATGGGCCTACAAGTGGGCATACAGGCTGTTGTATCATCGTACCTGGCGTAGCTAGAACCAAGTGGGCCTACAAGTTGGCCTACAGGCTGTTGTATCACCGCTCCTTGTATAGCTAGAATTGAGCTGGCCTACGGACTGAACACTGTATCTAGCTAGAATAGAGTTTGCCTACAGGGTGTTGGATCAGGGTTGACCTACGGGGTGTTGTACGTTGTATCAATGTGCCTTGTATAACTAAAATAGAGTTGGCCTACAAGGTGTTGTATCACCATGCCTGGCGTAGCTAGAACCAAGTGGGCCTACAGGCTGGAGTATCATCGCGTTTGGTGTAGCTAGAATCATGGACTTTGATTTCTAAGTCCGAGCTAGAACCAAGTTCGCTTACAGGCTGTTGTATCATCGTGCCTGGCGTAGCTAGAACCAAGTGGGCTTACAGGCTGTTGTTTCATCATGCCTGGCGTACATGTAGCTAGAACCATGTGCGCTTACATGCTGTTGTATCATCGTGCCTGGCGTAGCCAGATGTAAGTGGCCTACAGGTTGATGTATCACCGTGCATTGCATAACTAGAATCGAGTTGAACTACAGAATATGGTATCACCGTGCCTTGCTTAGCTAAAACTAAGTGGAATGAAATGAATAAATGGACAGAGTCGGCCTACCTATCACCGCGCCCGCACGGTGTACTAGAACAGTGTACACTTGGGTTGATATGCTGTTATATCACCGCGCTCGCCAGTGTATTAGAACAGTGTGCACTTGGGTTGATATGCTGTTATATCACCGCGCCTGCACGGTGTACTAGAACAGTGTGCACTTGGGTTGATATGCTGTTATATCCCCGCGCCCGCCAGTGTACTAGAACAGTGTGCACTTGGGTTGACATGCTGTTATATCACCGCGCCTGCACGGTGTACTAGAACAGTGTGTACTTGAGTTGATATGCTGTTATATCACCGCGCCCGCCAGTGTACTAGAACAGTGTGCATTTGGATTTACATGCTGTGGTATCACTGCGCCTAGTGCACACAGAACCAGGCCTGTCTACAGCAGGCTGGTGTTATAGAAGTTACACAATAATGTGTGTTCACGTGTTAACTTATTTTAATAGGAGTTCGGTTGTCCTTTTTCTATTCCTATTAGTCCAAGTAAAAAGGAACTCTCACCAGATCCCTTGTTATCACCAGCTAGGCTTTTTAATGAAGAGCAAAACCGAGAATCGGGTTTTCGTTAGAATTTAAATGTTAAATTCTTGGCAAATGATCGTAACATTTACGTGCTTAATCCGCACAGAAACTGTCAATGTGTTTACGCTATACTGGGAACAAATTGAGCAGCATGAGAGGACTTAGTCTCCACAAACATGTACGTCTTACCTAGCAACGCCAGCGTTGTCATGGAGACCGATTTTCTAAGGTTTGGATGTTATCAAGTGTTTACATGATGGTAGCGTTAACCTGACAACGTGACGCTCTAATCCCTACTTTACATAACACGGGGTAAATGGTAATCATATCGTATCGCTGAATAGTCTCATTTAGAGCGACAGAAACATAGTGACATACAAACGTTCACGTATTTAAATATATAATCACAATGGGACGATCGAATTTGATTAAAAAACACTCTTGTCTTTGTTTACATATATCAGCTGTTGTGTTTGTTACATACTATATTTCGTCATATTAATTTAAATTTTCTGGCATAAATTCACTATGATGCATTTAACTTTTCACTGTCTCCTTTGACATTTTCGTGACATAATCGTGTACTAGAATAATATGATTTTACCAACTTTTTTGGTGACGCATTATTTATCCTGCTTACTGTATTGTGTAACATAGAAATGTTTGCACTTCATTATCATATTATTACCGTAACTTTTCGTTAATATGGATCACATATGACATTGAGTTAAATCTTCGTGTCACATTAATCGACGACATAGCGGAGACTAACCTAGGAAGAGCTTTTCCCCACGATGTCAAATGGAGGTCAAGCCGAAGTTTATGAGGTACAAGGTTTTCGGAAGCAGATGGTAGATTTTCTTGTACCTACAGGTGGTTGGCCAAGTTCTACGGAGAAGTCCGAACTGTCAGAAGATGCGGGTAGTGTTGTGGTGTCTACTGTGAAGTCCGAGCAGTCAGAAGGTGCGGGTAGTGGTGTCTACTGTGGAATCCGAGCAGTCAGAAGGTGCGGTTTGTGGTGCGGTGTTTACTGTGAAGTCCGAGCAGTCAGAAGGTGCGGTTTGTGGTGCGGTGTTTACTGTGAAGTCCGAGCAGTCAGAAGGTGCGGTTTGTGGTGTGGTGATTACTGTGAGTTATGATCATACCATGGCTAATATCTTTATTACAACTGTGGCCAATAGTGACAGTGTTGAAAACGTCTCATCGACTTCATCAAACATAGACACCCGCTTTTATAAACTGCCAATCTTACTTTTCTGTTGAAAGTGATGCTTCTTTTGAACTGAAGAAGTATGAGGTTCAGTGCTAAATTTATGCTGGAAAGCATATACAATGGACATGGCAGTCGACTCAGATATGATGATGACGTTAGGGACCCACACCACCCTAGCGCAGATTATTGCCAAACTTCGCAGTTTGTTTTAGTGGTAAAATACCAGGAAACTTTACTAAAAATTATGTATACTACAAACCCAGTTGGTAGATTAAAAAGTAGCAGATGAACTGACTAACTGGGCCCTGATCCAAACAACATTCACTCCCCTCTCAACTGACGAAGTATTGGTGTCTCCTAATACCCACAATCATTGCACTCTTACTTTACCAAGTATAGCCCACTTCTAATAATAATATTTCCCCAATTCTCCACAACGTACCTTGTGTCACATCCTCCAATCACATGAATTGTGAATAGGACGCTAAACCCAGTAAAACATACCAACCGAGCCAATCCTATTTAGATAAGCAATGTACTGTTAAGCTCCAAACAAAGTATAATATAAAAAAATAAAAAATAAAAACCTAGTTGGATTAGTTCACTAGTCTGCGTTCCATGTACATTTGGATAAGTGGTCATCCGTTTCTAAAGCCTTTTTAATATTTATCTTGGGAGGCATCGAACGAACGGTGTCAGAAATAGAGAGAATATCCGTTTTCTGCATCGCTGTTTGTTTCTCTCCTTCCCTTGGGGCATGTCACTCGTTCCCGTAACGCTTCCCCAGGGGGGTTAACTCTTACCTATTGGAAGGTTCCATGGGAATAATGCACGCTATCAATCACTCCCCATCAGACCGTTTGTTTGAGATTCGATCTACAACCTACTCAGCGTTGAAATGCGATCTGCAATCGGTGTTTTAACAGCGCGAGACAACACGAGACTAGAGGCATGCAAACATTTGCTAGCTACAGCTGTAAACACAAAACGATAGTACATCAAACACACCAGTAATGGGTTATGTGTATGGACAGAAAACTTAAACGTCTTCATAGTTTACGGTGTTGTGCAATTATCCCGATGTGGATCCACGGATCTTCTAAGCAACATGTCGTCTAGACTGTTGTGAAGCACGTGCACCATATTGTCTAGCCAGGTGTGTAGCTGCAGGAGCCATAAGGCTTTATTACACCTCATAACCATAACAGTCTACAATCGGTAGATAGACAGTCATATGATTAAAAAAATATCAAGTAAACTCGTCAGTTGTCATTAATCGACTTGGATTATCGAAACAAGAATATATATTCCGCTAAGGGAGCCAACTCTCACAGATTTATGTGCGCAAGTGTCGGATTGTATCTACCGGATGTCAACAGCTGTCATCAAAGTGAAATAGCTACGTTGAGTAAATGAAAGTCTGTCTGAAAAATGCCATAAAATGCATTATTATTTTTATTCCCGAACAGTTTTGGAAATTTTCAAATGTAACGGAGGAGAAACGTTCGCCAGCAGCCATCTTCTGTTGTCGTCTGATATGTCGCATTTCGGTCTAACTGCGCATGCGCTCCGACAGAATCCGGGAAATTTCCATATAGGCTATATTCAAACCTGGCTAATTTTCACACGGACGCTCTAGTACAAAACTCAGAACCTTCAGTTTTGTTTTGTTTTATGTTATTGTTGAAGCATATAATAAAACAGTTATGGGCGTTTGTGCTGGTAAATATGATGTGATATGAACCTGAAAAAGTGATATTGACCTCGGCTTCGCCTCGGTTAATATCACTTTTTTAGGTTCATATCACATCATATTCACCAGCACAAAAGTCCATAATTGTATAATAAAGGCTACGAAAGCCTAATTTAAATGTCTACAAAAGGACTTCCTCAAAATAAACGTAGGCTTAGGAAATGTGAACAGCTTTAACGAGCATTTTGGGAAGACTTGGAACCAGGCTTATAATCAGGTTAAAAACAGTTTTTTTTTAATTGCCTCGTAAGTTAAATACTTTGTCTAGTGTTATTAGCAATAGAAATATTGACGAAAATGGGTAAAGGTGTTGGTAATACCTATCCTAAATGTGATGTAAAACAGGGAAAAACAACTAAGTTTTTAAGGGGTAGGTATACTTCCGGCGTAAAATTGAGGTAAATATGTAAGAACCAATTTCGTTGAAGTAAACAATTGGGAAATTCGGGCGAAAATGGATGAAATGTTACATCTTTCAAGAAATGGATATCTACTGACTTACTATCTGTTGTTAAGACAAGCATCCTGGAACCGCATTCCAGTTTTTTAGATATTGTTTTGTGCAGCGTCAATTTTTCGGTGTTTACCGGAAATACAAATGCTCTCTGTCACGTGACATGGTTATCTGAAACCCGGTCGAGTCCGGAGAGAAAAATATTCAAATTAGACATTTTTCTCTTCTCTTTTTTTTATGGAGATAAATAGGCCTGTTATGATAGAAACAGTTATTGCCCCAATGTGAGGTGGACATTTAGATTTTTTAATCCATTAAGAGGTGATTTTGCTTGACATCACGGCCTTCGGAAAACACAACCCTTCAGGTTTGACAACTCTTTTATCCCCATCTTTCACACTTTATAATGATGTAGAGATCTTACTCCCGTGGATGGCGTCATCCAGCATACCAGTTTGTTAGGTATTGAATGACGTTAGAATGTATACATGGTTGTTGCTTAAGTCTACCTCCATCGGCTGACGGCGGTCAGCATGTCAGGTTTACTAAGATATGGAATTTTTCGGTTGGTATTCAAATCAACGATTTGATACAATGACTGGTTCTGGACATTTTAGCTCCATTTTACGCTATGGAAATGTGACGTCTTTTCCCCCGTTTTCTCGTCGATGTATTCGTATCAAGATTTCGGAAAGCAAGATAGAAATTAATACACGGTAATGAGGAGCAATGTTGTGAAACACAATTTACTACTCCATATCATGTATTAATTGGAAGAAAAATCATGTGTATATGATAAAAGTAATACCACACGTTTGTCCATCTGACTTATCAGATTGTTCTCGTTTATTGTGAAAGTGAGTATATTTCACTCGGGTTGTAGCCCTCGTGAAGACCTCGTGAAGCCCTCGTGAAGCCCTCATGAAATATATCCATACACGCTAGGCCTATACCCTCGTGCAGTCTTTAAAGGTTGTCGGGCTCTACCTCTGGAGGATATCAGTCAGTATACCAGGAAGTTGACGCCTTTCAATGACACTAATCAGGTACTGTATTACACATTAACAGCTGTGAATTGTGGGTGAACAGCGATAACTTTTAACGTTGGAAACATTTGATATAGACTTACACCTGACCGGAAGCTTTTTTGTTCATTAGTTTGACCTGTTTAGGATTAATAGCCCTTGCTGTAATACATTTATTCTACTTCTACCTCTATAAAATCATTAACGCCAAGCTCGTGATCGGTCAGACTCGTATAATGAGCACGTATTGGATTGGAAACACAAACCGTGCCTCTCCCGATGGTAAGACACAGATAGATGCGTGTAGTTTTCCGACAAAGTAAACTAGATCCGCTCCTTTATTCGTTGCGTCCGCCGTTAAGCTCGCCTTCATTTATGTCCATTGATGCGTTTGATTTTCTGCAGATCGTGTCGGCATGCTGATGACGTTAGTTGAGCTGCCTGTCTCTGTTACATTCAGTGTTCAATCCCATCACGTTGGTACACGACATTTTGAGTTGTGTCACGTGTTTCACATTGTTCTGTGTCCATTCAACTTTAAAATAAACTATTAAAAAGTAAAAAAGTAGTTCGGCGCTTTTGTCCTACCGAGTTATTTTAGCAGCAGCAAGACGCCGATGAGAACCATCCCGGACAGGAGCAATATAAAGCAGACGTCGACTTCGGCTGTTTATATATACATGAAACGAAAAAAGAGCCTTTACATCATACGAATAAAAATCACTATTTATAATTACGTGAGTATGATTGATTTCTTTTAACATGTATAACCCTACCGCACGAAGTACCAAACTAGAGTGCGTTTCTTATGTTACGTATGACATCATGTTACGTGTGAGATCATGTTGCGTGTGACATCATGTTACGTGTGACATCATGTTATGTATGACATCATGTTACGTGTGACATCATGTTACGTGTGACATCATGTTACGTATGACATCAGGTTATGTGTGACATCATGTTACGTATGACATCATGTTACGTGTGACATCATGTTACACGTAGCATGATGTCACACTTAACATGATGTCACAAGTAACATGATGTCATCATGTTACGTATGACATCATGTTACGTATGACATCATGTTACATGAGACATCATGTTACGTATGACATCATGTTACGTGTGACATCATGTTATGTGTGACATCATGTTACGTGTGACATCATGTTAAGTGTGACATCATGCTACGTATGACATCATGTTACGTATGACATCATGTTACGTGTGACATCATGTTACGTATACAAACATGCATATAATGGTCAATTACAGTACCGAACAAATTGTGACATTATAATACCAGTATAAGAAGATTATATCATTATAATAACAGAATTTGGTACAATGTCACTTGATAACAAAAGTATCAGGTTGACTCTTAAAGATATCATGTCACGTGATAATATAATATCAGCTTTGGGGAAAATGGCACGTTATCAGATCATCAAATGAAAGAATGTCACATGAAGTTTACAGTATTGATTAGAAGGTTACGTGATCACAGTATTGAGTAGAAGGTCACTTGATAACAATATTGAGCAGAAGGTCACGTGCTAATAACATTGGCGGATAGGATCTTACGATTGAAGTATTTATACATCAATTCACATAAAGACTTATTCATGCGGTGTCGGAGACAAAAAGACAAGATAGACTGTCGTATCTATAGATGATATACTGAATCACTCACAAACAGCAGACCCTCTGTAATGGAGGGCTAATATACAGCTAATTACTATAACTAATTAAGGCACGTCTGTGTCTGGACTACCAACACCGACCGATCGATACAGAACCATCTTGTATCTCCACCATATATACATGTAGATACAATGAAAAACATAGTACAAAATGTTACACTTTCTTTAGTCAATTTACCCATCTTTCGTATACATATGTCGAGAAAATGTCGTGAAAATTCTCCTCCCGCATAGAATAATTTGAGACAACCTTTAGGAGCAAACATTTTTCCTGGAATCTCGTTTGCACTGAAGATACTTCAATATCGAGAATATAGGGGGAATTATAATGTAAATATATGTATTAAACAGTTTTTTTAATGTCCATGCCGGTTTAAACGGATATCGGTTACAAAGATATTTGCTTTTGAGCCACTTTTTGAAGAAATGCCGTTCAATCTCTATATCGTCAGATTTTCAAATGCAATATCCGCCAATAATCAGTCGTACTTTGACCGTTTGGCGCAAAGGCATTCTCAACCTTATCCGGAGCGAAGCGGCATACATACTTTCATCGACCTACAGTGTAGATCAATAAATGACGTCATAAGGAAACCACGTGACATTCACGAGAATATTTACTTTCATAATTTAATGAAATGAATTTGTTTTGGTAATGCTCATATAATGGGTTTCATGTATTGAAAAGATCAGTCGCAGTAATTTCTGCAGATGATGGTAGCTTACCGCTGATTACTATTTTATTATTTTTTCTTTAGATTTTTCTGTCTTCTGTATGCCATCTTAGTTGGTTCCGGAAATAGCTGACAGTGGACGAATGGTAAGATATAAGGTAACCACATAAGCCACTCCTCAGTGTTATAGTCTGACTTTGTGTTTTCTCTACTCTGTCGCGATATATCCCTTGCAGAACAGGGAGGACCTCAACTCCAAACAACAAGAGATCCCAGAGGGATCTTGGCGCCCACCACTGTACAATCTTCATTAGTTCTTTGTCAGTTCGATCTTTTCTCTTCTTTCCTCTAGTCTGTTTGATCGAGTCATGTTAACAGTAAATGCATCTTGAGGTAACTTTTGATCTAAACTTAATACTGATGTGTATGAAAGTCAACTTTCAAAGTGAGTTTGTCATTTCACATATTTACTAGTACAGTACTTGATGTGAAAGAAATAGAATCAATCATTGCAATATGTGAAAGATCTGTTTAGTTCTTCCTTTAGTCATTTTGTTTTTATATAATTATATAATATAATTACTATTGCCAGTTGGAGGGTAAAACAATTCATAAATTTCATCAAAAATAGTCTTACCTACAAAGCGTAGCTGTACTGTACACGTGTACAGGGATTTGTTAACATGCTTCGATAGAAGTATGTCGCACTAAATAGTAAAGAAATTATTACTAACAAAACTGTTAAATCAATAGGTATGTTATTAAAATGAAAAAAAATATATCCATCTATTTAAAAAATCCACTATTGCCGTATTAAGGAAAATGAGCACATACCTATATATTTAAGATTTTTTTTTAACTGAATGAGGATTTGAACCTGCACCGTTTATTTTCTAGTCGCAAGTAAACTGCGTTACACATTCGGCTACATAGATTTGTTTGTTTGTTTGTTTGATTTTGTTTAACGTCCTATTAACAGCTAAGGTCATTTAAGGACGGCCTCCCCTGTGTGTAAGATGCATGCTTGTAGTGTATGTGTGTGTATTTTGGGAACTTGATCACCCCAGTTTTTCATTATTTTGAGCACTTTCCTAAAGGAGGACCACTTTTCCGTAATACGATTTGTTTTTGCAAATTACATCACGGTCACAAAAAAAATATTCAAAAGTTGGTCCTCAGATGGGAAAGTGTTGAAAGTACTTTTTTGAGTCCGGGAAACCCCATCACTTTCATAGATATAGTGTATATGGCTATATTTGCAGTATCATATTAGCAATACCTAATTTCTCATCAGTTTAAAAATTCATATTCAATTGGTTTTGTATCTTTTGTATGCATTTTTGCTACCCGAAATGTTTTACTCCTTAATTTTTTCCCCCGTTTTCATAAATGCCGACTTAGGGAAATATGGGCAGTTTTCCGCCATACCTCTTTGAGAAAGATCCCTCAAGTTATTCCTGAGAAATAGTACTAAAAACCTTCAATGTCAAAAATCATAGATGGCTGTCGTTAGGCCATTTTGTTTAACCGATCAGTTTCAAAAGTAAACATGAACATTAATTGAGAAATACCGATAACAAGAATTGTTTAAGGACGGACCACGGACCACGGACCACGGACGAAGGGTGATTTGAATAGCCCACCATCAGATGATGGTGGGCTAAAAATGTTGTCATCGGAAAAAATGAGTCCGATTCTGAGCGCATGGGAATACGGTATACTCTTCGTTGTGTGTGGTCGGTGTTAACTGGAATGGAGAAGTACTAATGACTGTCGGTAGGTTTACAGTGAAGACATCTCCTTATTAGTACGTTGGTGAGTCCAAATCGTTCTTCTCATTAGAGATGTCAGCAGTGACTTTGATTCAATTGCCCGGTGAAAGACTTAAGAAAAACAAATGAACTAATCAATGGAATCCCACCTAGATATCCATATAAAATCAATGTTGTCAGTACATTTTAAGCAACTGAGTTCTTTACAAATGAAAATTGCAATTTGTGCAGATTCCGAATTGTCTAAAACCACATTGACATCGGACTTGTAGGTAGTGTTCTTCGGGGTTTCGTCCAAATGTGAAGTTGATGAACGTGAGAACAAGTCTCAGTATTTCTCTCCAGTAACCTGTTTAATGGTGGGGTGTTTCTATTTGTTCCGTGTATACAGCACAACATGCTAAGATGTCTTCTTCATGAGATGTATTTATGTAGAGACACAATCCGTGACCACAAGATTGCGTGATAGAGCAGATTACCACATTGCATCTTATCAAGGTAGTTACTTGTATCTTTAACTTGTGGCTTCAAGTGAAACATATATCTGTCTAAGGACCAGCCCAGCGATGAAAGTTCAGCCCAGATTATGACTTTTGAATTTAGGGGAAAATGAAGAAGAACTTCCTTAGAGTTGGAAGTGAAATATAGCTGTATCCTGGTCGATATCTCCCTTTTACAATAGCATGTCGATAGATACAGTAACTTGCTGGGCATATTATTAACTCAAAGTCTGTGTCGACCCATGGATAGAGAGCCTCATTGAATAATTGGTTATTGGCCTCCTGGATATAGTCCAATCTCTACTACGTCATAAACAACACGACACAAACATATCAGTTGCCGTGCGCTATAGCCAGCCTAGCCCGCCGTGCGCTATGGTCAAGCATTTAATCATACATTGACAAGCATTCCTTCACAAAATCTCTTTTGTTTGTAAAACAAATGCTATCATTATACATGTTTATCATTATGTACATGGACATATTTCCCCACGTGTATCAACCAGTGCCATATATTACAGAATAGGAAGCCGAGCGAGCCACTCAACCTGAAAAATAACTGGTAAACCAGACAAATTCGGAGGTGCACCAGCCCTTCAAGGCTTGAAACTTCAAATTGCTGGGATTACACTAATCCGCTGACCGACCCTAGTTTTTACCTCGGACCGTAGCAGTTTTATCTCCGTTGAATGCATTTACGTCCCATGCGAACGTGCCGAAAACCGTAAGCGTCTTTGACACCCTCTGTTCCATGGGCGGGTATAATAATCAAATTTAAATCCAATATTTTTAATTAAAAGACATTAAAATATAATGGAAAATGAATGCAATTGATCTGAAAAGCTATATTTGGTGATTTTTGCAATTTCTTAAAGTATCTCTCCCCTTCCTATAGAAATAAAACATTAACAAAAACAACAATAAGTCCCTACCGACCTATCCTATTTTTTTCAGTCATGTTATCTGAAACGTACATTTTCTTGGCCTTAGGGTAAGTTCGTATTGCATGGAAACTAGATGGTGAAATATATTGCTGTTTAAAGATGAGAGAAAAAAGTGATGAACTTGTATCTATAAATTACTAGATGAAGCAGTGGTGTCAGTGGTCACGCATCGTTTAGGCCGAATAGGACGCACGGATCAATGAACGGTAAAGGCTTATAAAGAGCAGCCTATGTAAGTATGTGATTTTATTAATGTGAATCAAGCAATTCCATTCATTTAAGTAAAGTCGTGGTAATCTTTACATTGCCGCCATATCGATTGCTTCTTGTATGAAGAAACGTTAGGTTGTATACACAAGATCCTCATTAACATATCTACAAAGCAGATTGAGTGCCACTTGTCACAAAACCAAATCCTCCTCAAACCGACACATCAAAGCGATATATTCACAAACAAAACCCTTCTCAAACCGACATAGTCACAAACAAAACCCTCCTCAAACCGATATAGTCACAAACAAAACCCTTCTCAAACCGATATATTCAGAAACAAAACCCTCATCAAATCGACATAGTCACAAACCAAACCCTCCTCAAACCGACATAGTCACAAACCAAATCCTCCTCAAACCGACAGTCACTAACCAATTCTTCCTCAAACCGACATTCACAAACCAAACCCTCTTCAAACCGACGTACTATTTTCTCGTTGAGTTTTGTCGTCCTAAATCCGTCCTATTATTACGCGACACTGTCCTCAAACCGTTCTAATATTGCGTTGCCATGCTCAAACCGACCCTTATATTGCGTGACACCCGCCTCAAACCGCCCTTATATTGCGCGACACCCACCTCAAACCACACCTAATATTGCATGACATCCACTTCAAACCGCCCTTATATTGCGTGACACCCACTTCAAACCACACCTCATATTGCACGACACCCACTTTAAACTGCCCTGATATTGCGAGACACCCACTTCAAACCGCAACTTATATTGCGCGACACCCACTTCAAACCGCCCTTATATTGCGCGACACCCACTTCAAACCACACTTATATTGCGCGACACCCACTTCAAACCGCACCTAATATTGCGCGACATCTCATCAAACCGCACCTAATATTGCGCGACACCCACTTCATACCGCACCTAATATTGCGCTACACTCACCTCAAACCACACCTTACATTGCGTGACACCTATTTCAAACCGCACCTAATATTGCGTGATACCCACTTCAAACCGAACCTAATATTGAGCGACACCCACTCCAAACCTCACCTAATATTGCGCGACACCCACTTCAAACCGCCCTTATATTGCGCGACACCCATCTCAAACCGCACCTAATATTGCGCGACACCCACTTCAAACCGCCATTATATTGCGCAACACCCACTTCAAACCGCACCTAATATTGCGCGACACCCACTTCAAACCGCACCTAATATTGCGCGACATCCTCATCAAACCGCACCTAATATTGCGCGACACCCACTTCATACCGCACCTAATATTGCGCTTCACCCATCTCAAACCGAACCTAGTATTGCGTGACAACCACTTCAAACCACACCTAATATTGTGTGAAACCCACTTCAAACCGAACCTAATATTGCGCAACATCCACTACAAGCCGCCCTTATATTGCGCTACACCCACCTCAAACCGCACCTAATATTGCGCGACACTCACTTCAAACCGCACCTTATATTGTGCGACACCAACTTCAAACCGCACCTAATATTGCGCGACACCCACCTCAAACCGCACGTAATATTGCGTGACACTCATCTCAAACCGCACCTAATATTCCGCGACAACCACTTCAAACCACACCTAATATTGCGCGACACCCACTTCAAATCGCACCTAATATTGCGTGACACCCAACTCAAACCGTCTGTATATTGTGCGACACCTTCCTCACACCGACCTTATATTGCGCGACACCCACCTCAAACCGCCATAACTACATGCGCGACACCTTCCTCACACCGACCTACCATTATCTTAGACTCCATCACCTTTTTACTGCCTCAGAAACTTTCATGAGTAGTTTTAGAGGTTATGCCATATAAACAACTCGTCCGTGAAGAGGCTCCTTCCATCACATATGTTATACGAGCGCGTTCAGAGTTGTTTTATCACCACTTCTCTGTAGGTTTATTCTACATTGTTTATGTATGTGTAAACAAAGAGCCAGCGCGTCTGTCTTATCGCTGGACCCCGGATGGTAGACAGCGGGAAAACGTTTCCATGTCTCTATTGGAATGATCCGACTACCGTCGAAAGTTTATTTTAAGCAGAACAACCAAAATGACACAGTAGACAACTAAAACAATTCAATATCTCGTCCTCAAACAACAATCTCATTATATATTTTTTATTCATGTTATAGTGCATTACATAACACGATCGGGAAACAAAACATTATATCTCCTGGGCTGCACGTGTTTGAAGTTGACAAAATATCGTATCTCCCGGCATCCACATACAAGTGTAAGAGTAATAGGGGATTGCGAGTTTACCGCGGTACATCAGTCCGGACCTCTCGTGAGGTAAATTGAGTACTATTAGTCGGTCGTGGGTGTTAAAAATCACGTCATTTATTACACAACTACTTTGAAACAAGTTTAATCAACTTTTTAGCTTACCCTTGTTGGTCGGCGGATGGTAGTGCGCAATGTTTTTTTTGCTGTTAAGCAAGTGTGGAAATCTCGAAGTGCAAAAATTAACCCCATTAACTTTCTTGCCGCAAAATTACATCGACTGCGAGTGTTGATTTAAGTAATGTTTCAGGCATAAACATACCCTGTAACTGATTCTCAGGCCCTTGTGTATCTGACTAGAGCGTCTGAGCCTAGCTGTGGAGACATCATAGAATTAAAACGTTTGTCATAATTCAGAAAACAGATAAAAGAAACCTTTTCAATGTAAATAGTCTAAAATAATGATAGTGATAAAAACAATGTTAATTATCACGTAAACAAACATTGCTAAATATAGTAGTTGAGACAGCTGGTTTCAACCATGACATCTCTCAATCAAAATCACCCTAATTAGCACTCATAAACAGCAAAATTGGGCCAAAAGAGTCAAGCTGTACTGGGCACGTGATTCTTGATCAATCCACACTACCTGATCCTAAAGCGTTATCGTTACACGAGTAACAACACAACAATTGGGGGAACATGCGACATTTTTCATCAGCGTTTATCTTACCTTAATGGACACACGTGGTTATTTTCTGTGCAGATTCCAAGTTATTCACTCAATGACACGCCCTCTATAATATCTAATTTACAAAATGAAGCCGTTCCAAAAAAAAACCTCTAAAACCTTAACAAAATATTAATAAGTAGGGCTTAAGATCAACAAAATAGCGCGGTTCTCCGACAAAGTCCAACTCTACGTCCCGTAACTTAAAATCAACACAATTGCAAGGTCAACAAAGATAACTCCGTTACTGAGGATCAACATGATGGCGAGGTACACTTAACAAGCCAAATCCCACACTCTGTAGTAAGAATTTGTTTTTACCTTAAAAAATGAGAGTCAAGTTTCAGGTAAAAGTTTAATAAAATGTTTTTTGGCATTTTAGTTATAACTGTCACAACGGTTACGGTCCGCTTTTGCCATATTAATAAATGTAGGAAGGGGTTTAATCATCTCCTTCCGCCACAACGAAACATTCAAGCATAACATTTCAACTTTCTAACAAAAATGACAAACAAAAAACATGCAAAATACCATCTGATTAGTTCCGGAATCAAAATGATGTCATTTATCTGAGCAGTATTCCTTTACAGAGGGGTTCCAAAGGACGAAACACTCTGACCAACAGCTTTCGTGAATGAGGGAGTTAAAGTACATAAAAAGTAGTCATATGGGATTGAGCGTATCAAAGATTCGTTCACGTAAATAAGATTTTGTATTTGCGTGAACACAACGTTTGAATTCTGAATTTAGAAATGATGGTCTTCACTTGCTAAGTTCTCGGGTTTATGTTTTTTACGAATCAAAGCGCCGTTATCTTCCAATGTAAAGTGCGTGTTAACGCATATTTTGTTTTCAATTGTTTGTTATGTTTTGACAGTCACAATATGTTTTAGATATCAACCAGATTTATTCCTTGTGCGTCGCTGTTGTGACC
Organism: Mizuhopecten yessoensis; assembly: GCF_002113885.1. Classification (NCBI taxonomy): domain Eukaryota; kingdom Metazoa; phylum Mollusca; class Bivalvia; order Pectinida; family Pectinidae; genus Mizuhopecten; species Mizuhopecten yessoensis. The sequence goes on from NW_018404118.1 coordinate 367,777, forward strand.
AGTCAGGGATGAAACATTGCTTTACCAATCAAAACACTCTGAAGCAACAACTGAATGTAATTTTATCGTCATGCCATTGTGTAATCTGTTCAAAAGACGTATTACTGAGGCACCAGACTTACGTGTTTACCGACATCGACGTCACTCGAGATTTAAAGGAGTTCCTCACTTAAAATCTACTGATCCATGAAACCATTCGCATGCCCAAGAAACGATTTTGTGCTCAAACGAATTTCCTTGAAATTCGCCCAAAATCATGTTTCACAGTAAAAGAAAAATCTAGTGGAAAAAATAAATAAATAGTACATGGCTTTAATTCTCGCAAATTTTTCGCAAATTTTTGAGAAAGTATGTTTTTTTTATCAATTTATCGCTAGAACAAGAAATTGGGCTTCAGCGCAGAGTGGGAGCGTGAGAACGGTTTCATGAAAACGGGCCCAGGTCTGTTGTCCTCTGTCATAAACTTCCTATTACACTCTACACCCGACCACCATGTTCATAACCTCCGCTTTTCTAATTTACAGCTTACAGATTATTATGCACTGTTTACCAATCTCAAATAAATCAGCTTTAGTCAACGATTTCTTGGAGGATAAAAATAAAAACGTTTTAATCAAAAAAACAAAAACTATAAACGGTTGGCTTTAAAACATATCAAATTACGTGTTTATATATTTGGAAAGGCAGTAACATGTATTAGAAATAATTATTTCGAGAAGCTCGAAGAACCCCCATTTTCTGTCACGCTGTAATATCAGAAATATACATATCGACTTAATCAAATTAATAAAAACAACGATATTGATACAAGCACTACAGTGAGACACCATGACAACGATACTGATACAAGCACTACAGTGATAAACACCATGACAACGATACTGATACAAACACTACAGTGAGACACCATGACAACGATACTGATACAAGCACTACAGTGAGACACCATGACAACGATACTGATACAAGCACTACAGTGAGACACCATGACAACGATACTGATACAAGCACTACAGTGAGACACCATGACAACGATACTGATACAAGCACTACAGTGAGACACCATGACAACGATACTGATACAAGCACTACAGTGAGACACCATGACAACGATACTGATACAAGCACTACAGTGAGACACCATGACAACGATACTGATACAAGCACTACAGTGAGACACCATGACAACGATACTGATACAAGCACTACAGTGAGACACCATGACAACGATACTGATACAAGCACTTCATGGAGACACCATGACAACGGTACGCATTGTCATCCTACAGATACCTCTATTTACAGTTTGCAATCGCCGTTGATGAACAGGAGGGATTAGTATAAGTTGAAATAACTTGTTTCATAATTGTTATAAAATAAATAAAGTTTATACATACTAATAAAAAAAAATCATCTCTCCACACTTAACAGCGTGAAGGCCGAGTTTACACAACAAGACAAATATTCAATGCGTTAAGGTAAAGCCGTTATGCAATATATGAAAATGTGTGAGTTTTTCCAAAGGCAGATTAATTAATTATTTGTTATATTGATGAAAATAATAATTTCAATAAAGGTTTGCAACACTTGGCACTGTTCTTTTCCCCCTTACCGATTCTTCTGTTTCGGCGTGCTGTCCCTGGTCATCCTCCCTCATCTCACTTTATCAACAGCAATAATATAAATTTCTGAGTAAAACTATTTCAGTTCGAAACGTTTGTTAGTAAGACATCTCAACTAAGTTCACCTTGATGACGCAGATCAGCAGGAGACATATCGTAAGATAGTCCTGATTAGAATATAACTCGGATAACTGTACGTCATAAAAGACGCATTCCCGTGATATAATTGTTTTATATCAGCCATCAGGAGACGTAGACAAGGAAGTGCTAATTGGAACATTGTGTCGCTAAATGTATGTATGTGTGTATGTGTGTGTGTGTGTGTGTGTGTGGGGGGG
>NW_018404118.1:371388-377136 GCF_002113885.1 Mizuhopecten yessoensis
GGGGGGGGGTGATTGATGGATTGATTAATGACCATTGATGATCATTGTTTGATCGTGTTGACGGATTTGAAGTTGTATGAAGTTATCCTGAACGATTTTCACTGATAGCTAAAGGCACAGCTATGCTTTTAGATTATTATAATGTTTAATTGAGTTCAATATCATGTTGTTTGATATAAATGTATAAATGCTTTAGACACAATGCATTTTGCATTTCTTTCTATTTGTTTCTATATCAACAGGGAAACACCGAGAGTAAAACATCCCCATAGTAAAGGCACTACTAGACCACCACATTGATGGCAATACAAAGGTTTTTGAAGTTATATTGAACGGCTTTTGAGATATGCTCAGGAAACGGCAAAAATGGCATTTCTGGCTTCCCATTTTATAGATAGATATTTTGTGTATTCCTCCGTTTATCTGCTGACTTCAACCTATATATATTATTGGAAAAAATATTTTTCATTTGTCAAAAAAAACTAGCTAGGTGCAATACGGAGCAGACGTAAACATTGTTCCGTAACAAAGTTATGGATTTTGTTCGTGTCGAACTCATGTTAAACAATGTTTATTAGAAATAACCAGTGCTCGCACGTGAACTTTACCGACACCCATGCGTACTCCGAGGCGGCCGGTTGATACGATTGGCTGCGGTATCACCGCGTAACAGCACAAGCACTTTATCAACTCTGGGGATGTCTCCGACCCAGATAAAACTACAACTAACAATTCACAAATACTTAGATGCCCCAGTATCACGTGCAATCTTAATGGGTTCTAATTAAGGTAGTATTGCTACCTATAAGTTACACAAAACCTTCAGATGTGAAACCCGTATATTTCTCCAAATCACTGTCAGAGATGTCAACATTAAACAAAAATATCCAGGAATTCAATACATCACAAAGATTATGGTCTGTTTTTACCTTAGCCTAGAGGAAAGACATTCGGACTAACATTTCCTAATCTCTTAAAATAAATACAACCATGACCTGAGAGAGGTCAAGACTAGCGCAGCCATCAAAAAGGAGCACACCCATTTATCTTAATTTTATCTACAGAGGGGTTCCACAGGAAGATTTACTACGTATACTGACCTAAGCAGCAGAGCCACACCAATCATTCTCTAACTGTGGGCTGCTCCGACAAAACAGCTTTTATTTAGTGCGAGTATATATGTATTTATACATCAAATGTGTAAATGAGTTTTTGATGTTTTAATGAACATGCCGTTAGAATTCTTCAAAATCAAGTAACTGTTGAAGTTTGCCAAATTTTAGGTAATATTTTTAAAGAATAAAGCGTCTATCAAAAAGTGATTTCCCGTGTATACGACGTGCGTGTTATCATCTTTAGTTTGTTAACGTTTGACGATAGAACAGCTTATTCTTTCTTTCTTTCTTAACCAATCAAACACAATAAAGTAACATACTATTCTGAATTATCTGTTCTAATCCATACTAATTTTCTTACTTGTTTTTGCTATTGTATATGCTATTTGAAATGTTTACTTATTTTGGCCCGTATTCATGTAACCGTTCTCATGTTCAAGCATGTATTTGGTGCCTTAGCCTAATTCATTGTTCGGTTATGAATTCAAACTTAAAAAAAGTCTTATTTTGTCAATGTTTATTTTGGAAACATTTGAAGGGTCTTAAAGTGGAATACTGTTATCAAAGTTTACAATTGACGGTTTGATTGTTTGACATGATTTAATTGGGTAACAAAAAGCCTAGTTGAGCACAGAATCCATGCCTGAGCATGAGGACGGTTTCATGAATACGGGCCCTGAATTAAATAAGCTTTTCTAACATTTATGTATATTTTTACATGTTGTTTAACTAACTTGTTGTATTCATGATTTAAACAGCTGCCACGGATAGGGATGTATGGCTCAGTATTTCGTTTGCGAGAGTGAATGTTGATGATCTCAGCGCAGCTTGGCATTTTTATCTGTTTTATTAGGCTCTGCTCTTTTTGCTGAGGATAGTTCGGCCTTAATGAGAACAATGTAATAGTCCACTCAGCCTATTAAGGGTTTCACTTGTTCAATACAAAAAGAGGAAAGTCCCCACCTGTTCTAGACCTAAACCTGAGGTCGACTCAGTAAGATGATTTCGGACATTATTTCGGAAATGACCATCTAATGTCAGACATCTGAGACCTGCTTCCCCGAGTGAATCTTGAGGGTGTTTTTGTTTGGTGATTTAAAAGCTATCTTTTAAATTTTGACTTTGATCTGTATACAGATGCGGTTATTAATTATATAAGCTCATACTTTTGTTAATGATACTTTGTATGACCTTTAGTTGCACATTCTCGTTGTAGTGAAGTTCAGAGACGATAAGGTACTTTTGACTGCTATTAGAACGCCTCCATGAATGTTTTGATTTTCGAGTCCTGAGATGAAATGCTGAGATGAGATGAAATTCAAATTTCGTTGCCATTCATGTAGATGTCATGGTCAGTTTTGTCAATTTTTCACCGAGGTCGATCCAAAGAATTTTGTGTGGTACTGTTGGGGACAATTATCACTGTTTTACATTGGTGTTTCCATTTCCATTCCTTTTTGTACGTATAGGAAACAAGAATATGTTGCTAGAAGACTTGGGTTGGGGATGACTTGATTAGCGCATACCATTCCGTGCCGCTGGTAGTTTGGTTCGATCGGATACAGCGTCTACATGATGTGGGACGAACGACATCGCATGTTTTCGTGAACTGCCATAGCTGTCACTGAGGATGTGATGGGGATTTACTTGGTTACAAGGAGTGATTGGTTCAGTCAGGTAGATTATAGATATATATATACATGCATATTAGTACATACCGTTAACGTTTACCTGAAATATATATCGTGTTAGCTGAATTTCACATCACGTCAACTACCGGTATAATGGGTTTGGGACAAATGGCGGGAAGCCCCCATAAAGAAGCCACTGTAACCGTAAATTTAAACCCTCTGATAGGTCATATTCTAAACCCCAAGTAAAGATAGGTTGACATAGTCAATAATAAGACATTAAGGCTGATGTCTTCATAAAAACAGTTCACCGGACTTATAACATTTCAATCTCCTTAGCGACCCTGTCCCATTACATCTTAATGCTATGAAATGACAAACTATTTGGAGTCCATATATATACCTAGGTCCTCCAGAGCTTATTTTCTCTTTTACTAGCTGTGGAGAGGCGTTCCGGTCTCAAATAAAGACAGGTGTTGCCATGCGAAGTTACTAAAACCATAGTTAAACTCACTGGTAATATTTAAATCAGAAAACAAAGGCTACGTTACCTAAATCGATAAATGAACTTTTGGGGATGTGCCATTCAATAACAATTTATAATGTTATGAATGCGCTGAACATTTTATAAATATTGAAACCAAAAAAAGTGCAATAGCGTTTATCACATGACTAGCTTTTTTTTCACCAGCATCAAACGTTATGGCAAGTCGATGTCACACCCGAGCATTAACACGATAAAAAGCCGAGTTACCCACTTACGAGATAATTATCTCGGCAAAATTATCTCGGCAAATGTGATAATATGTCGACATAATTTAACAGTTATGTCGACATCATCTCAGATGATGTCGACATATTCTCAGATTATGTCGACATCTTTCAATAATTATGACGACATACGTAACTCGTAAGTCGCAAGTGGATGGCAGAAATATGCCACCATATGAAAGGATACTTTATATAAAGTACATTGTATATGGATTCATTATGGTCACATAGGACCCCCAACTTCGGCCAAACACACACCCAGACCACCGCGACCGACACCACCTGATGTCCCGTGAACGTAAGAGGCCACTATTCAGCTCCCTTTGTACATGGTATAATACGTAAGATCGAAACCTAACCAATATCTACTAGGATGTCGACATAAATAAGTCGTAAGTGGCAAGTCGATGTCACACCAGAGCATTAACACAATAGAAAGCCGAGTTACCCACTGACGAGATAATTATCTCGGCAAAAATATCTCGGCAAATGTGATAATATGTCGACATAATTCAAAAGTTATGTCGACATCTTCTCAGATTATGTCGACATCTTTCAATAATTATGTCGACATACGTAACTCGTAAGTCGCAAGTGGATGACAGAAATATGCCACCATACAATTCCTCCTGAACGGACGCAACTTGATGCCACTGAACACGGTCATCTACAGGGGTGAATCAATATTTAGCCACATTTTATCAAACTCGATCCCTTTATAAGATTTCAAATTACATAATCAAGACTCCTGGCAAAATACGCAGCGTAATTATTCTCGCTTTTATACGAGTGGTTGAAAATTTGATTTAATTAACACTTTGTAATCTAGACGAAAAGTGGCGAAGCATAACGATTGAAAAAGCAATAGCAAGAGGTATCGACACTTCTTTAGTATATTGTACTGTAGAAGGCAGGGTATAACATTTAACATAGAATAGTGTACACTAGTAGGCGGGGTATAACATTTAACATAGAATAGTGTACTCTAGTAGGCGGGGTATAACATTTAACATAGAATAGTGTACACTAGTAGGCGGGGTATAACATTTAACATAGAATAGTGTACACTAGTAGGCGGGGTATGACATATCTCATAGAATATTGTACTCTAGTAGGCGTGGTAGAACATATCTCATAGAATATTGTACTCTAGTAGGCGGGGTATAACATAACTAATATAAGATTGTACTCTAGTAGACGAGGGATCACATATCTAATAGAACAGTGTACTCTAGTTGGCGAGGTATAACATATCTCAAAGAATATTGTACTCTAGTAAGCGAGGTATAGTATATCTTATAGAATAGTGTACTCTAGTAGGCGAGGAATGACATATCTAATAGAATGTTGTACTCTAGTAGGCGGGGGATAACATTTAACATAGAATAGTGTACACTAGTAGGCGGGGTATAACATTTAACATAGAATAGTGTACACTAGTAGGCGGGGGATAACATTTAACATAGAATAGTGTACACTAGTAGGCGGGGGATAACATTTAACATAGAATAGTGTACTCTAGTTGGCGAGGATTGACATATCTCATAGAAAATTGTACTCTAGTAGACGAGGTATAACATATCTAATAGAATATTGTACTCGTGTAGGCGAGGTATAACATATCTCATAGAATATTGTACTCTAGTAGGCGAGGTATGACATATCTCATAGAATATTGTACTCTAGTAGACGAGGTATAACATATCTAATAGAATATTGAACTCGTGTAGGCGAGGTATAACATATCTCATAGAATATTGTACTCTAGTAGGCGAGGTATAACATATTTAATAGAATATTGTACTCTAGTAGGCGAGGTATAACATATCTCTTAGAATATTGTACTCTAGTAGGCAGGGTATAACATATCTAATAGAATATTGTACTCTAGTAGGCGAGGTATAACATATTTAATAGACTATTGTACTCTAGTAGGCGAGGTATAACATATCTCATAGAATATTGTACTCTAGTAGGCGGGGTATAACATATCTAACAGAATAGGGTACTCTAGTTGGCGAGGATTGACATATCTCATAGAATATTGTACTCTAGTACACGAGTTATAACATATCTAATAGAATATTGTACTCTTGTAGGCGAGGTATAACATATCTCATAGAATATTGTACTCTAGTAGGCAGGGTATAACATATCTAATAGAATATTGTACTCTAGTAGGCGGGGTATGACATATCTAATAGAATATTGTACTCTAGTAGGCGGGGTAT
>NW_018404118.1:377244-377742 GCF_002113885.1 Mizuhopecten yessoensis
GGCGAGGTATGACATATCTAATAGAATATTGTACTCTAGTATGCGAGGTATAACATATCTCATAGAAAATTGTACTCTAGTAGACGAGGTATAACATATCTAATAGAATATTGTACTCTTGTAGGCGAGGTATAACATATCTCATAGAATATTGTACTCTAGTTGGCGGGGTTATGACATATCTCATAGAATATTGTACTCTAGTTGGCGGGGTTATGACATATCTCATAGAATATTGTACTCTAGTTGGCGGGGTTATGACATATCTCATAGAATATTGTACTCTAGTAGGCAGGATATAACATATCTCATAGAATATTGTACTCTAGTTGGCGAGGTATGACATATCTAATAGAAAATTGTACTCTAGTATGCGAGGTATAACATATCTAATAGAATAGTGTACTCTAGTTGGCGAGGAATGACATATCTAATAGAATATTGTACTCTAGAGGGCGAGGTATAACATATCTCATAGAATATTGTACTCTAGTAGGC
>NW_018404118.1:381661-382173 GCF_002113885.1 Mizuhopecten yessoensis
AATTGTACTCTAGTTGGCGAGGTATGACATATCTAATAAAATATTGTACTCTAGTTGGCGAGGTATGACATATATCATAGAATATTGTACTCTAGTAGGCGAGGTATGACATATTTAATAGAATATTGTACTCTAGTAGGCGAGGTATGACATATCTCATAAAATAGTGTACTCTAGTTGGCGAGGTATGACATATCTAATAGAATATTGTACTCTAGTAGGCGAGGTATGACATATCTCATAGAATATTGTACTCTAGTAGGCGGGGTATGACATATAACATAGAACAATGTACTTTAGTAGGCGAGGTATAACATATCTCATAGACTATTGTACTCTAGTAGACGGGGTATGACATATCTCATAGAATAATGTACTCTAGTAGGCGGGGTATGACATATAACATAGAATAATGTACTTTAGTAGGCGAGGTATAACATNCCATATCTCATAGAATAATGTACTTAAGTAGGCGGGGTATGACATATCTCATAGAATAGCGTACTTTAGTA
>NW_018404119.1:0-117 GCF_002113885.1 Mizuhopecten yessoensis
ACAATGACATCAACACACAGGCATTAACACACACATTTACACACAGACACTTACACACACACAGCCATTTACACACAGACACTTACACACACACACATTTACACACAGACACTTACA
>NW_018404119.1:4996-5207 GCF_002113885.1 Mizuhopecten yessoensis
CTTTGTCGTTTGTCTGACACCATGTGATGGTAAAACTCATCACATACGGCTGTTTGTTATTGCAGGTTATAGGGTCCCACTGCACTCGTAGACTGTCATCACCAATGCTGTCGTCCACAGAGAACTGAGGTATATTGGGTGCTGCAGCAAACAACATTACATCAGTACAATGACATCAACACACAGGCATTAACACACACATTTACACACA
>NW_018404120.1:0-117 GCF_002113885.1 Mizuhopecten yessoensis
AAACCCTACAGACACAGCTCAGTCAGTCACACTTCATTGAATTCATATGTAAATCCTAGACACAGCTCAGTCAGTCACACTTCAGTGAATTTACCTTTAAACCCTACAGACACAGCT
>NW_018404120.1:2787-2987 GCF_002113885.1 Mizuhopecten yessoensis
ATGACACAGCTCAGTCAGTCACACTTCATTGAATTCACATGTAAACCCTACAGACATAGCTCAGTCAGTCATACTTCATTGAATTTACATTTAGATCCTACAAACATAGCTCAGTCAGTCACACTTCATTGAATTTACATGTAAACCCTACAGACACAGCTCAGTCAGTCACACTTCATTGAATTCACATGTAAATCCTA
>NW_018404120.1:3113-3189 GCF_002113885.1 Mizuhopecten yessoensis
ACAGCTCAGTCTGTCACACTTCATTGAATTTACATGTAAACCCTACAGACATAACTCATCCAGTCACACTTCATTG
>NW_018404121.1:0-117 GCF_002113885.1 Mizuhopecten yessoensis
TGTTGCTGTGTGGTGTGTATATGCAATACATATTTTTGTTTTTACGGCTGTGTGGAGTAGTGTGTGGAGTAGTGTGTGTGTGGTGTGTGTAGGGGGGGTATAGTGCTGGCATGTTGC
>NW_018404121.1:3248-3322 GCF_002113885.1 Mizuhopecten yessoensis
AGCTGTGTGGAGTAATGTGTGTGTGTTGTGGGGGGGTATAGTGCTGGCATGTTGCTGTGTGGTGTGTATATGCA
>NW_018404122.1:0-117 GCF_002113885.1 Mizuhopecten yessoensis
ATTGGTAGGTGTACACCAGACCATCTCTCAGTCTCAATTGGTAGGCGTACTCCAGACCATCCCTCAGTCTCCATTGGTAGGTGTACACTATAACATCTCTCAGTCTCAATTGGTAGG
>NW_018404122.1:4464-4894 GCF_002113885.1 Mizuhopecten yessoensis
GATTGGTAAGTGTACACCAGACCATCTCTCCGTCTCCATTGGTAGGTGTACACCATAACATATCTCAGTCTCAAGTGGTAGGTGTATACCCGACCATCCCTTGGTCTCAATTAGTAGGTGTACACCAGACCATCTCTCAGTCTCCATTGGTAGGTGTACACCAGACCATCTCTCAGTCTCCATTGGTAGGATTGGTAAGTGTACACCAGACCATCTCTCCGTCTCCATTGGTAGGTGTACACCATAACATCTCTCAGTCTCAATTGGTAGGTGTACACCAGACCATCTCTCAGTCTCTATTGGTAGGTGTACACCAGACCATCTCTCAGTCGCAATTGGTAGGTGTACACCATAACATCTCTCAGTCTCTATTGGAAGGTGTACACCACACCATCTCTCAGTCTCAATTGGTAGGTGTACACCATAACAT
>NW_018404123.1:0-117 GCF_002113885.1 Mizuhopecten yessoensis
TAGAGAGTTGGAGAGGTGTAGAGAGTTGGAATGGTGTAGAGAGTTTGAGAGGTATAGAGAGTTGGAGAGGTGTAGAGAGTTGGAGAGGTATAGAGAGTTACAGTGGTATAGAGAGTT
>NW_018404123.1:1509-1787 GCF_002113885.1 Mizuhopecten yessoensis
AATGGTGTAGAGAGTTGGAGAGGTAGAGAGTCGGAGAGGTAAAGAGAGTTGGAGAGGTATAGAGAGTTGGAGAATTGGAGAGGTAAAGAGAGTTGGAGAGGTTTAGAGAGTTGGAGAGATGTANGAGTTGGAGAGGTATAGAGAGTTGGAGAGGTATAGAGAGTTGGAGAGGTATAGAGAGTTGGAGAGGTAGAGAGTTGGAGAGGTATAGAGAGCTAGAGAGGCATAGAGTCGGAGAGGTATAGAGAGTTGGAGAGGTATAGAGAGTTTGAGAGTTG
>NW_018404123.1:6703-27198 GCF_002113885.1 Mizuhopecten yessoensis
AACTACTGCTGAAACACGGGTGCGTAAATCCTGTTAGTTGTGAGGAGTACTAGTTAATCTAAAATCAAATATTCTGTAAGGTTTAGTCAATGTCATTCCGATAATATATCTGAATTTAACTGATTTTGGTTTGATGTATAGTCAGGTCATTCTTCCATAACTTTTCGGTTTAAGATGGTGTACTTTGTCTTCTTTATGATTGTAATGATTGACAACTCTGTGTTGTTTATAATTTATTTATCTCTATGGAAAAGGTGAGTTAGGTGTTAGTGATAATGTCCTGTGAATAACTTCTAAACATATTTAGAAAGTCTTCAATATTTTTGTTTAAAGTGGTTCGATCGGGGTTCTGTACCGTTTCGTATGAGTGAACACCATTAATGCTATCCTCTACGGTTATAACCGTATGTATGTATAACTTATAAGCAATATCCATAATCTTTGTGAAAGGTTTTAATGTACCATTGAATCTATATGATTTTTTAGGGAATGTTTAAAATAGATAATATTTGCTGAAAAAAAACCCATTTATAACAGAAATCCGATCATTCTATAGCCTGTATCTTTCTTTAGGTATTTTAATTGTATAAATGTTAAGTTGGGCCATTTAAACACAACATTGGTGGATTTACAATAAAAACAAAAACAGGATTAGACACGAATGGTCTTAAATGGACATGAACAGACTTGTGTTACAGACGTTTTTTCCAAATTGTTTTTTATGAAACCTGTTATATATTGTGTTTTACAAAGGGCTGGTTCAGCGCCTTTGATAACACTGTGATGTTATAACATATTGTTGCCGGGCTTGTAAAGAAAGCAACATTTAATAGGAATAGACTTCAGCAACAACATAATGTTTTACATGTAGGTGTATTACAAGGGGTATTTTATGAACGAGACATTTAAATGCTATCCTCTTCAGTATGTTAATATTGTCAATAAAGAAACGTAAGTAAGCTATAAGGCTAAGTAATGAAGAAACAACATATAGATAATGACGACGAGAGCGATTTAAGAATCTTTTATTTTCAATCCTATTTATACGAAAGTTGTTGAAATGAGTCGGAGTTTTCTGGAATCTGAGAAATTATAAACTACCATGCAGGCTTGATATCATAGACCATGTGCTATACTACAAAATGTAGTGCGTGAAGTGCGTGAAGGTAAAATATCCCCTACTGTTTTGTATAAAGAAATGTGGGTCAGCCTACTGTTTGTTATAAAGAAAAGTGGGTCAGCAAAATCGGCTTACCTTAAAAAATGTATGCTATCACTGTGATATTTAAGTATCCACGTTAGTACACTGTAGAACAAAAAAAAATGTAAAGAAAAATATAGCACATTCAAATATGTATCAGCAAAGGGTTATTTCGCATTGAACGATCTTTACATGATCCTATATAGACATTGGTGACTGGGCATGTGACATGTCGTAAGGGTATGTGTATGGTTTCGACAGATATATATTATAACTGTTGACGGAATATGGTTTTCGTTGGTCGGTCATAATCAGGGATTTATATTTATGGTATATCTTGCTGATCTTTATATAATTTGCTCTAGATATGTCGAAACTTATTCAGGATATACTTCATGAAGTCTACCGAAAATTATGCTGCATGATATATGGCAAACCATACATCAAACTAAAGAAAAAATGTTTTCCTATCGATCAAGACTGCAGGCGTCATACAAATGTACTATGAACGGTCATGACAAGATCGCATGTTTTCTTGAACGGGCTCATTTTACTAGGAGGACAGAGTAAGCAACCTTGATTATTTTATAGGTGTATTGACAGACGAGGCTAGTACCTGTGGTATAGGTGTATTGACAGACGAGGCTAGTACCTGTGGCTGTATAGGGGTATTGACAGACGAGGCTAGTACCTGTGTTATAGGTGTATTGTCAGACGAGGCTAGTACCTGTGGGATAGGTGTATTGACAGACGAGGCTAGGACCTGTGGGATATGTGTATTGACAGACGAGGCTAGTACCTGTGGTGTGGGATAGGTGTATTGACAGACGAGGCTAGTACCTGTGTTTTAGGTGTATTGACAGACGAGGCTAGTACCTGTGTTTTAGGTGTATTGACAGACGAGGCTAGTACCTGTGGTGTGGTATAGGTGTATTGACAGACGAGGCTAGTACCTGCGTTATAGGTGTATTGACAGACGAGGCTAGTACCTGTGGCTGTATAGGTGTATTGACAGACGAGGCTAGTACCTGTGGTATATGTGTATTGACAGACGAGGCTAGTACCTGTGGTATAGGTGTATTGACAGCCGAGGCTAGTACCTGTGGTATAGGTGTATTGCCAGACGAGGCTAGTACCTGTGGTATATGTTTATTGACAGACGAGGCTAGTACCTGTGTTATAGGTGAATTGACAGACGAGGCCAGTACCTGTGGCCGTATAGGTGTATTGACAGACGAGGCTAGTACCTGTGGCTGTATAGTGTTTCGTTGATTGTTGGACCAATTCGGGACTCATAGCATATGTAACGTGCAACCCCTGGTAGCGTGTGTGCACCGTGTGAATCTCAATTATGACCGAGCTACCTGCTCTAGAAGCGATTGGGATCCTCGGCTACCTGGCCGAGCAGTTGAACAATAACACTTAAAAATATCAACTATATTTACAAATGAAGACAATTGTGGGCCAGGACAGTACCTCTGTCCTATCAACCCGTGCTGTCGAACCACGACACACGTCGCCTGGACGTACACAACCTCTCCAACCACACGACAACCAGCAAATCGGAATGCTGACACTCCTAGCTCCAGGTATGGCCTTGCTACCCGCTAACAGTCCCGATATACGCCTGCCACCTAGCCGATCCCGGGTAGCTCCGAGGCACCCTGTCACCGAGCTGATCCCTGACAGCTCCGAGGTACCCTGTCCCTGAGCTGATCCCTGGCAGCTCCGAGGTACCCTGACCCTGAGCTGATCCCTGGCAGCTCCGAGGTACCCTGTCACCGAGCTGATCCCTGGCAGCTCCGAGGTACCCTGTCCCTGAGCTGATCCCTGGCAGCTCCGAGGTACCTTGTCACCGAGCTGATCCCTGGCAGCTCCCGAGGTAACCTTCCACACTCCCCACCACAGCACACCGGTACCAGATCAGCTGCGGGCTTGGATTACCAGAGTAGCCTTCTCAGGCGACCCCTTACGCAGGAGCTTCTGGCGTCTCCAAGCCGTTCACTTACCGGTACCGTACTTGTCACTGAACACAACGTACAAAATAGCCACCAGAGTAGCCTTAGCAGGCGTTTCTGGTATAGTATTTTGCAGAGGTGTTCTTACCTTCTTCTGCTGTATGGAATGCCACTCGATACCTTCTGTAGGTTTAACACAGCCAACCCTAAACCACTGGCATAACCCTGCTTATATGTGGAAACCATTTTCAGGAACTCAAGGTACCAGGTCATTTGCATAATCATCACATTTATTCATTTATCAATAACTATCCTACAACATACATGTATACAGAAATAATGTCATATCCATTCCAAGTAATTAATAAAAGATTCTGGTAATATTGGTTTTGATCAAACTTCGCTAATCATCATTAATAAAGAGAAATCAATACAAATTTAGATTCCAAGAACGTTTACTTAACGTTTGTTCAAAGGGGAATCACTCTACCGAAAATCACATAATCATCACACTTCCCCCTCCTTAAGTCCATGCGTCCCGCATGACAAATCTAGTATCTACTCAACACACTAATAGAAAATTAATAAACTTCAAACTAAATGCACCAGCGTGTCAATTTTTCTCACCACATACACCACAAAACGACTCCGTCTCCTCCATCTCAACAATTTCTATCTGCCTATCTCCTTCAGTGTACTTTGTTGTTTTCCATACAACACGTCTCTGTACCACTGGCGTTGTTTGTGACGATACGCTTCTTGCCACTATCATTACAGCCTTAGGAGCTTGGTGGACATTTGCTGGAGGTCTATTAATTCGAGGGACTTTCTGTGGAATGCAGTTCCTAATATCCTTTGGGCTTAACTTCGCTGACACTTGTTTCGGAGTGAACACTTGTTCTGGCCGTGTTGGTTTCCTTACTGCAGGATCGGGAACGGCTGTCAGATTAGGTTCCTCATCAACAGAGTGGTCATCACCATTGTCGTCATCGTCGTCGGAGTCCGACACATGGCCCATGATGCTCGCAAGATCACCAGGGTCAGTGTCTCTCCACGAATCCCCTTCATCCTTATCAGCCTGCTGGCTGCCCACTTCAGCAGAAGATCCCGGTTTTTCTGACTGTTCCGTGCTATGCTTTCTCTTTCCATGTCGGACAAGATTACTAGCAGTAGTGGTAGCGAACTGACACATTTCACAGGTGTAGGACTTCTTCTCCATTTCCCGCAAACCACAATTGACAAAATGTTCCTTCATCTTCTCCATGTCACCGCACGTGAAGGCACACATAGGACACCTTTGCTCTTTCCGAGGTGTAGTCTTTGTCTTCACCATTTCTCAAATAAACAGAAAAATAGCAATGTTCAACTATGATCCCACCGCTGCCACCATTAAAATGTAACGTGCAACCCCTGGTAGCGTGTGTGCACCGTGTGAATCTCAATTATGACCGAGCTACCTGCTCTAGAAGCGATTGGGATCCTCGGCTACCTGGCCGAGCAGTTGAACAATAACACTTAAAAATATCAACTATATTTACAAATGAAGACAATTGTGGGCCAGGATAGTACCTCTGTCCTATCAACCCGTGCTGTCGAACCACGACACACGTCGCCTGGACGTACACAACCTCTCCAACCACACGACAACCAGCAAATCGGAATGCTGACACTCCTAGCTCCAGGTATGGCCTTGCTACCCGCTAACAGTCCCGATATACGCCTGCCACCTAGCCGATCCCGGGTAGCTCCGAGGCACCCTGTCACCGAGCTGATCCCTGACAGCTCCGAGGTACCCTGTCCCTGAGCTGATCCCTGGCAGCTCCGAGGTACCCTGTCCCTGAGCTGATCCCTGGCAGCTCCGAGGTACCTTGTCACCGAGCTGATCCCTGGCAGCTCCCGAGGTAACCTTCCACACTCCCCACCACAGCACACCGGTACCAGATCAGCTGCGGGCTTGGATTACCAGAGTAGCCTTCTCAGGCGACCCCTTACGCAGGAGCTTCTGGCGTCTCCAAGCCGTTCACTTACCGGTACCGTACTTGTCACTGAACACAACGTACAAAATAGCCACCAGAGTAGCCTTAGCAGGCGTTTCTGGTACAGTATTTTGCAGAGGTGTTCTTACCACAGCCAACCCTAAACCACTGGCATAACCCTGCTTATATGTGGAAACCATTTTCAGGAACTCAAGGTACCAGGTCATTTGCATAATCATCACATTTATTCATTTATCAATAACTATCCTACAACATACATGCATACAGAAATAATGTCATATCCATTCCAAGTAATTAATAAAAGATTCTGGTAATATTGGTTTTGATCAAACTTCGCTAATCATCATTGATAAAGAGAAATCAATACAAATTTAGATTCCAAGAACGTTTACTTAACGTTTGTTCAAAGGGGAATCACTCTACCGAAAATCACATAATCATCACACATACAATGTGCTCTAAGTGAAGTCTAAAGCTATGTCCTGGGAATCTGTTTCGTTGTCTTTAAAATTAATGTTTTTTTTACCGTCATTCATCCTAGTAGTGGCGCATTGATACTATCTTTTTTCTTCGTTTGTCCTAGAGACTCAATAAGAAAGTCATTTCTATGTGATGTATGCTATAAATGATACTAGTAAATTAAAAAAACGTGTATTTTTCATACATGTTCATACCAAGTTTCTGTCGTTGTTTTTCTTCTTATCTAATGAGGGGGATACTAAAAGCATATCTTTATATTTTACTCCATCATTTTCCCGTAATTTAAAATCATGTATAGGTTGAGTATACACCTCAAGAATACTTTCAAAAGTCCACATTCTTTGGTAAATACACATTGATTACGCTCAGATTACGTGATAAAGTCCAATTTTCTCTTTAGGCGATGAATCATATTTCATATAAGATTTTTACAACTAATACCGAACACCTTTTTTGGCTCTGTTTCATGATTCCAGCGAGTTCAGCGAAAACTGGTTTCAGCATAGAAACGAAGTTGACAAGGTTTACACAGTGACATTGCAGAGAATATATAAATATGTAATGCTAATGTATATGTGATAATATTTTGCGCTAAACTTGACTGACAGAAGATTGTTTGTCATAGACGCTCCAGGTCTAAACGTTCTTAAGAAATGATCAATATGCGCGCGTGTATTATGATCAAAGTCATTTTTAAGTTATATGCAAATACTAAATCCTGTGTTAAAAATGGAAATGATATATCTGAAATGTTCAACTGTAACGTCGGGGTAAAACAAGGGGAACATTTATCGCTATTTTTATTTGCCATTTATCTTAATGATCTAGAAGATTTTCTTGAAGAAAACAGCGTTAATTGTTTACAAACAATAGAAACTTAAGGTGAAAACATTGGAATATATATTAAACTATTTATAATTATCTATGCAGATGATACTGTTATCATGTCTGATTCGGCGGAAGAACACCAATCTGCTCTTAATACTTTTGAATTATATTGTAACAACTGGAAGCTTGATGTCAATATCAACAAAACCAAAACTGTTATATTTTCAAAGAGAAAATGTCGAACACAGATTCATTTTACAATATGTAAGGAAGAGATAGGGGTTCTTGAATCATTCTCCTATTTAGGAGTCGAGTTACAATGGATAGTAGATGTAAAATGCCGGTTTTTCGTGTGGTATGTATTTCGAGTGGTTCGTGTGGTACGTTTTTCCGTGGTACGTGTTTCGTGTGGTACGTGTTTCGTGTGGTACGTTTTTCGTGTGGTTCATATTTCGTGTGATAACGTAGGGTTCATATTTCGTATGGTATCGGTGAGGTTACATTACATGTTCTATAAAAGACACAGGAGTCCCTTAAGGTTTCAGTAGTACCGCATGGCACAGAAACAGATCGGCCTCGTCAGTGGTGGAAACATCGACGTCTACGATGTCTCCGCTAGCAGTATTACCTGTCGTATAGGATTAACACAGCAAATCATCGTTAAGAAAGTCAAACGTGAGGTGAAAGTTTGTTAACGTGAGGAAAAAAAGAGTTTACAAATCACAGGTGACTTTTTAAAAAAAAAACTGTTGTTTCAATCGGAGAGCTTACAGTGCGTGTATTTATTTATGGAAAATGACATGTGAAACCGACAGCAACCGTCATACCGTAAACGTGATACAGCCCCGTCATCCATTGTTGATTAAGTGTTGTGTCAGAATAGGTACATTTGTTAACTGGTCAAAAAACCATCATCAATCACCCTATCAACTGGCAAGTAACGGATTTTTCTAGAGTGGCACTGAAGACTGCGTCACTTGTTTTATGTGTGGTGTTTCGTTAAAACATTGGAACTATTTCGACGATATCACAACGGAACACCCGAGATGGTCTAAAAATTGTCTTTTTCTTGGCATGATGTTTGTTATCTAAGCATGATAGACGTAGAGTTAATTCAGAAAATACTGCATGACTTTTTATTCGAAGAAGTCGAAGAAAAAACCTATAGAAGAATATTAAAAAATCTGTTGTGTCTATCTTATGCATATACTGTCAGATCTAAGATTACCGAAATGTTCGTATGTGGTGGATGTAAAGAAGGGCTGGCCAATCAACTGGGGCATACATGTAGTTGTGTGATGCTTTCCTATGACGATGTGGTAGATTTACATTTTGACGAAGCATTAACTTTTACCAACCATTTAGAAGTGGAAAAGACTTGGTGCGAATCCGCCCTACAATCGTGTATCCCTTCTAGATCGTTACAATGTCTCATGCAAGACCGACGACTGCGCAATGGTGCTTACGTTATCGAACACTATAATGCAAAGATAAAGAAATTCGTCAAGAAGATAGGTGTTAACGAAAATTGGCTGTTTATATAAAGGTGGATCGTAAAGACATTTTTCATAAATACATATTAAATCACACAGATCGACTTCTGACATTCGTACAGTGGCACATCAAAACTTCGTCCGTACTACCTCGCTCGTGACGGACTCTTCTACGAAGGTTTTGGACATTAAGTTACCTGCTACAAGTGTGGAAAGACATTTAAATACCGCTGACATGTTAAGCATTACTTTTATAACAGTAAAGGATTATGAATTCGTCAGATAGTATCAGAATGGTTAACCTTTTAAAACTTGTATATGCATATCACGTTAAGAAAATATATACATATCGCATCAAGAAAATCACAGAAGGACGACAATGTTATATGAAGGACGCTTTAGAGCATGTAGATGACGTGAAACTGATACGTGACTTTATTTGTGAAATCGTTACCACTAACATTCAGAAAAAAGCAAGAAATGACTTTATATCGCAGCTATGTAGTGTAGAATGGAGAGCCAGACAACTCAAAACATCGAAATGGAAAGAAGAAATCTTCGTGATGACTATGTCCATGATTCGTTTAGAGAGTAAGTTTAAAAACAAAACATTGTAATAACTTTTATTTGTAATAAAAGATTATGTACATAATTCTTTGTCTCATTATCATAATGTTAACAGCAGAGGAAAAGCGTCGCGTAGACGCGGTGTATTATGACTTTAAGAACGGTGGTGCATTTCTCAGTCCTACGAAAGTACATCAGATATTGAAATCACAAGGCTATAAATCACCAGGTTTTTATAAGATTAGACGTTATATCCAAAGTCTCGACGATTACAGTTTACAGAAACCTCCAAGGTTTAAGAGAGCACGGGTAGAAGTTTCCGGTCCTTATGAGCAATACGATGTAGATCTTGCAGACGTTTCCTCCCTCTCAAAGCAGAAGTCTGGCTATCGCTTTCTCCCCGTCGTTATTGACGTGTTCACTCGTTTCTTATGGATCGAACCTATAATGACAAAAACAGCCAGAGATGTATTAGAAGCATTTAAAAAAATCATTGAAAGAGGTAAAATACCAAAGCGCATGCGTAGCGACAAAGGTGTAGAGATAAACAACAGATTAATGAAACAATGGTGTCAAACGCATGACGTTCACTATTTCACCAGCCAGAATGAGACAAAAGCTAATTATGCAGAAAGGGTAATCAGAACGCTTATGACGATGATGTACAGATATTTTACAAAATATAGAACTTATCAATACATCGACAAATTACAAGATTTTGTTGGGAATTACAACGCCACACCTCATAGATCCTTAAATGGGCTCCCGCCAAGAGACGTAAACGATTCCAATAAAGCCGATGTATTTGCCTATTTGTATCTTTAAAAAACAACGATAAAACAAAAGGTAAAATCAATGAAAGGTAAAAGAAACCCTTATAGATTGAAGATTGGAAGTCGCGTGAGAATTTCTCATTTAAAGCAACCTTTCACTAGAGCTTATCAACAACAATGGTCTTCCGAAATTTTTAAAGTGAAAAGTCGATTTCTACGACAAGGCATTCCACAATATCTACTGGTCGACATTTTAAACGAGGACATTAAAGGAAACTTTTACCAGTCTGAACTGCAAAGAGTGGACAAGGACGAAAATGCATTATGGTACATCGAAACAAAACTAAAGAAGCGTAAGAGACGTGGACAGGTCGAATGGTTTGTAAAATTCGAAGGTTGGCCCTCACGATATAACCAGTAGATTATTGAAAAAGATATCAAAGACATCACGAGCACGAAAGATGTCACACTACGTAGTCATTCACAGTGATAGGAGTCAAGCCTATTTTCCCGAAAACAATATTGCACAGTTTCGATCATACTTTCAATCCTTGCTAAATCTCGAGGGGGTATGGAAAGAAGCACTAGTAGATAATTATAACCCTACCACCGGCTATATCAAAGACGGAACAAAATATTTACTTACACAGCGACGTATGCGGTGGAACTTTTGTCGATGGAGAAAAGGAAAGCCTTTTCCGAGTGGTGAGAGCGTTGAAAGTAGGTAACTGGTCACAGACATTCGACAATCCATTCTACGTTCCATTGAGAAAAACTGAAATCAGAGACATAGAAATCAATATAAAGGCCGGCAAAGGCGACCCTGTTTCATTTCTTAAAGGACGAGCGACGGTTACACTTCATTTTAAGCAGTTTCCGTTCTTAGCATGAATATTTCAAAGATGTACGTCCCTAACGTAGGGAAGTGGATAAAATATTACCAAGATGTGGCACAAGGCAAGGAAAATGCATATGCAAACAATGTCTATCACAGAATTCTAACGAATTTATGATTTCCATAGATAAAAACAGCAACGAAGGAGAAAGGCTTTACCAGCACGGGATCTCGACGTTAACATGGTGTCGCCAGCACAGCAAGTCGTCGAGCAGGTTAAATCTGAACTTAAAAGGCATAGGCGTTCGCCCAGTCGTCATTTGGCAGCAAAGCGTCGTCGTGTTCACACCTCTAGAAAGCAGTTGAAAAGACGTAAATCGACTATAAGAAAGAAGCAGAGTAGGAACAAAAAGTCAACAAAAGAGTCTACTAAGAAGTCGTCTTAGAAACGTCATACCAAAAAATCTACAAAAAAAGACGAACAAAAGTCTCATATCGCAATGGCTACGCTAAACAAGGATTTTATTAGAGAAGCACAACCCTCAGAATTGGCTTTGTTCGATCTCCCCCCGACACAAACGGCTGTTGAAAATGTATTTTATCAAGACGTGTTACCCATATCACAAATTAGCAGCGACTCACCCGTCGAATTCGTAGTTTCCGGTCAAAACGGATTAGAATTGCTAGATTTGAAAAACAGTCTCGTCTATGTAAAAGTTAAAATTGTTAAAGCAGATGGAACTGCAATAAGCGATACGGAAGATGTAGGACCCGTTAATTTATTTTTACCTGCTTTGTTTTCATAGGTGGATGTTACTTTACAAGGGAAAACCATTATGCCTACAAAGCCTATCTTCAAGTTTTAATGAAGTATGGCAAGGACGCCAAAACGTCACAATTGTTTACTCAGTTGTGGGAGCAAGACGATGAAGGTAGTATTGACGCAGATAGTCCCAGAACGGGTTCTAATAATGCACTTCTCGACAGAGCGAAACGATTCGAAGGGGGAAAGGTGGTGGACATGGTAGGGCCGCTTTACCACAATTTGTTCAAGATGGACAGGTATCTGTTGAACCAAGTTAACGTCAACGTCAAACTGTACAGATCGAAACCCGAATGTTGTCTAATATCGGGTAATGTCACGGCAGATTATAAGATTGTGTTTGAAGACATTCGATTGTGCGTGAGTAATGTCAAAGTTAACCCTGCCGTCATATATATACCGATATGGTATCGGGTAACTACGAACAAAACCCCTGTTTTTTCAATCTTACGACATTTCATCTATCGGACTTTACGTAGATGGTAAACCCGTCGGCGGTAATCCCCTAAAGCTAAAGTATAGCGATAATGGAGGGCAGACGGTCATCCCAGTACTGAGGAGTATGCTACAATCCACCGGCAAATGGCTGAATGATAGCAGATTAAATTTAGAGAGAGACGATATCGGACTAGGCTATTCCCTTTATACATTTAACCTAGAACCAACATTCAGAACGAGTCAGTATCTTACCTTGCTCAAGCAAGGAAACGTGAGACTGGAGGTAAAATTTGGAACTGCATTGACAGAAGCCGTGTCTTGTGTCATCTACTGCGAATATCCCGGCTATTTTGAAATCAACGCTGCAAGAGACATCGTATCGCCATGAACACTCGACAGCTTCTCGATGTGATAAATTCTGATTCTGTAATGAGAAAAGTAGTCAGTGGAGTGTTTGCTCGAGATCAAATACCTCGCAAGTCAAAAGGGTTTCCCCTGTGGCTTTATTGTCATTACAGACTCGAGCGACCGTTCAGGAATCCATGTTTGATGAATTACGTAGCAATCTTAAGGAAATAACATTTCATCAAGGACTGCCAAACGAGAACCAGATTGAGGAATGGGGGGAAATCGATGGTCACAAGTTACTAGTGATCGACGATTGTATGGCAGAAGGTGTAGACAGTCCACATTTAATGAAAATGTTTTGTGTAAAATCTCACCATCAAAATTTCACTGTCATGTTTTTAGTACAAAACGTTTTTCAAAAGGGGAAGGTTATGCGAACGCTCAGTCTAAACACACAATATTTCATCTTATTCAAGAATTACAGAGATCAATCGCAAGTGGAAGCTCTCGGACGGCAAATATTTCCGAGACAAAATGTCTATTTTAGAGAAGCATATCAGTTGGCAACATCGCAAAGATTTGGTTACCTGTTAATTGACGTTTCACCTTCACCTCCTGACGTAAATATAATCAGCATTTCATCTCCACTACCTCCACTTCGAAGTAGAATCTTGCCGGGAGAGGATACGGTGTTGTATTATCCTAAAAAATGAAATATTTGATCGAATTTTGGCTGACGGCCTCAGACAAGCAAAAGAAACCGGTTTTGTTAACGTTAACCGATCAACAACTCAAGTTCCTAACAGAAATTATATACAACATAGCAGCAGATATTATTGTGCTAACTACAGAAGATAAAAAGAAGCTGTCCAAATATAAATTAGGCATACGTAAAGTGTTAGACGAAGGAATAAGTCGACGTCAGCGACGGCAGAGATTGTTAGCATTGAACAAGATATTACCCATATTTTTTTATGAACTACTTGAAATGGCAAGATAATTAGTTTTAAAGCCAAAAGCAAAATATAAGCAACTGTTGACAGAAGCGGACGAGACAACAGCAGACGACGAGAACAATAAAACTGACAACAATGAGACCACTAAGAAGACCAGCGGTCAAGCAGAGGTGACTGAAGAAAACAGTCAAGGAAAGGTCAACACTGAAAAGCTTGACAGTCAATCAAAGGTCATCAGTAAAAAGCCTAGCGGTCAAGAAAAGTTCACTGGCGTTAGACGCAGTACACGCCGGAACAAGGGTCAGCACAAAGGTCAAAAGGGTGGACGGCTGTATATCAGAGAGACGCTAACGCAATTCATGCAGAACACTAAGCGTAAGTGGCTATCCTTTAAAATTTCGTCGACTGAGCATGCGCTAATAAAAAGAGCGCAACATATAAATTCAGGTATGTGACTAAAGCTGTCAAAGAGCGGACAGAAACTCGACCATGGAGGGTGGATTTTTTATCTGAGCTTTTTGAAAAAAGTCGCCAAAAACAGCTGACGGAGTTAAAACGAAAACTGAACAGTCTAGATGTATCACCAAACAAAAAACAAAGGAAAGATGAATTATCAAACCAAATACAAACTAAGGATCCACCTGAGACATGTGAAGGAGCATTTCGTTCAGCCGTAGTGTGACGTGTGTGGGAAATTATTCAAGAGGGTAGACAGTTTAAAACGTCACGCAGAACTCGCTCACGGTAATAAACAAAGATTACCATGTGAGGATTGTGGTAAAACATATTCCTCAAAACAGACCCTAAATGAACACCGGAAAAACTTTCATGAGCATTCAGCAAAGACTCACCACACCCTATCGCAGGATCGTCACACGTACAGTCACCAGAGCCACTGCTGGAAGTAGAGCTGACAACTCCAAAATCACCTACTAGAAAACAGGCAGGTAGCGGTCTGCAATCGTCGAATGTAGAACCGCCGTCGAATGTAGAACCGCCGCCGGATGTGGAGTTTTCGCCGGATGTGGAGTCCTCGCCGGATGTAGAAACGCCGCCGGAAGTGGAGTCCTCGCCGGATGTGGAGCCGCCGTCGGATGTGGAGTCCTCGCTGGATGTGGAGCCGCCGCCGGAGTCTTCGTTGAAATCTCTACCGCCGGATGTGGAACCGTCTCCGGAAGTTGCAGCGGAAGTAGAGACGCCGCTGGAACCACCTGCAAAACATCACACACATCATTTTTCGGATGAAAGCAGTCTAAATGGATCTGCAAACGTGAGGAGTATTTATCCTAATGACATCAATCGTATGGATTTATTGACTTTTTTTTCCAATACTCGAGAGGAAATAATGAGTCATTTGAAACAGTCGTGCCAGAATTTGAGTGGAATCAAGTGGTATCTGTGTGTTCAGGTGGAATTCGAAAAGACAGACAAGGAGCGTAACGTTCAAAAATCCTGTCCTCATTTTAGAAGTAACAATTACATTTACGTGCCAAATGACAGTTTTTCTGATAGTGAATTGAACGCTTCGTTTCAGAAAATGTTTGCCTCATTCGAGGAATTTATTCATAAAGGATCAAGTTGGATTTTAAAAACAATACTGAAATTGAATGTAAGTATCGTAGATTACTCACCTCTATCCGGTTCTTCTTACATACCTTCCCCGTCTACTCTTAGGAAAAATGGCATAGTCAACGTCATCAACAACGATCAGAAATGTTTTTAGGGTCCGTTTTGGCATCGCATCATCCCATTCGTGATTTTCCCGAGCACGTGTTCCATAACGAAAAATATCAAAATGACCTTGACATGACTGACATTACCTATCCCGTCTCCATATCTCAAATTAGTAAATTTGAAAAACAAAACGGCATTTCGGTAAATGTGTTTGGATGTGAGAGTAAAGCGATATTTCCCTTATACGTCACAAAAATCAGACAGACAAGTCATACAGTCAATTTACTCTACCTTCAGGAAAACAAAAACACCCATTACTGCCTCTTTCCCAACTTAAACGCTTTCTTGGCGAGAACAAAAAAAGCATGAACATAAAACTTATTTTTGCCATTACTGCCTTCAGGGTTTTGGTTGTGAAGATCTGTTACAGAGCCATATCGAACACTGCTCCGAACACGACCCTCAACACGTGGAATTACCCGACGAGAAACACAATGAGCTAGAGTTCAAAGATTTTGCGAAACAACTTCAAGTTCCCTTTGTCATTTATGCAGATTTCGAGGCCTTTGCACAAAAAAATGGACACTTGTCTTCCCGATCCTAAATCCTCTAGTACCACGAAACAAACCAAATTCAAGCCTTGTGGGTTTGGATATCAAGTCGTTTGTGTTAACGATACCTATACTAAATCTCCTGTCATTTAAAGAGGTCCTAATGTTAGCAAGACATTTTTAGAACAAATCATTGAAGAAGAAAAACAAATCAAAAACATCATACGCAATAACATAGAACCGTTAAACATGTCGCACGAAGACGAGCGAGTGTTTCAGTCTAGCTATAAATGCCATATTTGTAACATACCTTTTAGCGAGACAGATCTAAAAGTGCGCGACCATTGTCACATTACCGGGAAATTTCGTGGGGCAGCACACAACAAATGCAACCTCAACTTTACATATCCCCCTTTCATTCCCGTCATATTTCATAATCTAAAAGGGTTTGATGCTCACATTCTGTGCGAAGCCGTGGGTTTATTTACAGACCACAACATTACATGCATACCCACCAATATGGAAAAATACATTTCGTTTAGTCTGGGTGATCTACGCTTCGTCGACTCCTTTCAATTCATGTCACAGAGTCTGGAATCTCTTACCGAAAACCTTGCAAAGGAAGGGTTAACTAAATTCAAACATTTTGCAAAGGAATTTGACAGACCGGAAATATTGCTCAGAAAGGGTGTCTATCCATACGAATACGTCAACTGTAGTGATAAATTTGACGAAACACAGTTACCGCCCTTGGAATGCTTCTACAGTCAGTTGAGTAAATCTCACGTTTCACTTAAAGACTACGATCATGCGCAAAACGTTTGGAAACAACTAAATATTCAAAATTTAGGTCAATACCACGATCTTTATCTCAAAACGGACGTATTACTCTTAGCCGACGTGTTTGAAAATTTCCGAGCCATGTGTCTAAAGCAAGCGGCTTTGAAAATGACGGGCATTCGGTTGGAATTACTCACAGACCCAGACATGTACCTGTTCTTCGAGAGCGGAGTCAGGGGAGGTGTTTCTATGGTTTCCAACAAGTATGCAAAAGCCAACAATCCCTACATTCCCAAATCTTACGATCCCTCCAGTCCAGACTCGTATATCATGTCCACAGATTGTAACAATCTATATGGCAAAGCCATGTCAGAACCGTTACCCGTGGGGGATTTTCGTTGGGTTGAGGAAGAGTTTGACCTATCGTCTATACCTAAAGAGGGTGACTTGGGGTACATCCTAGAGGTCGATTTAGAGGTGAGTGAAAGCGATCACGATCTAATGAGCGATTTCCCTTTGGCTCCCGAGCGTAAAACCGTCTCAGACGAGGAGTTATCTCCCACAAGCAAAGCACTATGGAGAGAGCTAAACCCCAGCGACAAACAAACAGAGTCTGGGTTGTATGGTCGCATTGCCACCCCTAAACTGGTTCCCAATTTAGAAAACAAAACGAAATACATCTGCCACTATAAGAATTTACAGCTGTATTTAGAGTTAGGAATGAAACTGACCAAGTCTCCAAGAACGATTTCGAAAAAGACTTTTTTAAATTGATGAACAATGCCGTCTTTGGTAAGACCATGGAAAACGTTCGCAACAGGGTCGACATCAAACTCGCCCATACGGCCAAAACAAATTAAAAAAAAATACTGCGCAAAACCCTCTTTTCAAAGATTTACCATTTTTAACGAGGACTTGACGGGTGTAGAAAACGCAAAATAAAATCAGTGTTAAACAAACCCGTTTACGTAGGTCAAGCCATCTTAGATTTATCTAAAACTATCATGTACGAGTTCTATTATAAAAACTGAAACCGAAATATGGAGACGGGATAAAGTTATTATTTACTGACACCGACAGTTTTTGTTATCACGTGCAATGCAGCGACATCTATGTCGACATGTTAGAAGAAGACAGACACTTGTTTGATTTGTCAAATTATCCCAATGAACACTTCTGTTACGATTCGAACAACAAAAAGATACCCGGTTATTTTAAAGACGAAACCGGAAGCAAGTCTATCGTAGAGTTTGTAGGACTTCGCGCTAAAATGTATAGCTTTCGATATGCCCACCCTGAAAGTTTTACGTATCAAAACATGAGAATCACTACCAATTCTTTCAAAGAGAAGCAGGTAGCCAAAGGCATTGCCAAAGCTACCATAAAGCGCGACTTACGTCACGAGATGTACAAAGAATGTCTCTTTAGCAAACAAAGCAAAATGTGTGAAATGCACTCCATTAGGAGCGATAGACATCAGTTATATGTGTATAACATTAACAAATCCGGGTTATGTGCTTTTGACGACAAGCGGTGGATCCTATCAAATCTCTGCGATAGCAATGCCTTCGGTCATTACAAGACAAAGACGGTATTGTAAAACTCGCACCTGTTTACTTGTATATCAAATGTATATATGTTATAATAAAATAACTCTATAGAAGATGTAACCTTACTTTTAAGACTTTATTACGTTTTTGCAGAGATTGATACATACAGCCTATTTTGAAATATTAGACTTTACATTGTAAAGATTTAACTGTATTTATATTGAAATAGTAAATCTTTGATTATATTGTAAAATAATAAATATGATGCAAACTTATTGATAAAGTATGATTATGCATTTACAGAAACATGTACAAAAACATTCATTGTCAACCAGTTTTAAATATATTAGACATTTATTTTGTATAGCTTACATCAGTTAAATTGTATATCAAATGTATATATGTTATAATAAAATTGCAATCTTAATGACAAGATTTGATTATTTGTAGAGATTGCTACATTCAACTTTTTTGAAATATTACACATTACATTGTAAAGATTTAACTTTATTTAGTTTGAAAAAATGGATCTTTCATTATATATAAATAAAAAAAGGATGCATTTATATAATAAAAGAATATAACTTCATATTTGCGTTTGTATGTTTTTTAATTAATCTTTTTGGAAACATTGTGTCATATCAAAACTATTCAAACATTTATTTTCTAATTCTACTTATCATTTTATCAATCGAATTTTTTTATAATAATGTTAATTATAGGTGGGGGTTTTTTTTTTTTTTTTTTTTTTTTTTTTAACTTTTAGTTGAAACAATGTTTCTAAAAAGATTTAGTAAAAAACTAAATCTTCCAGCTGCTGTTGTTGTTGTTGTTGTAGTGATAAAGTTACTTAACACTTTTGTGTATGCATTTTATTAAAAATCTAATGCTAAAATATCAGAAATTGCATTTAAATTGTGAATGTATTCACTAATTAGAAAATATAGGAATAAAAGAAAGTTAACAGATTTTGTTTTGGTTTTGTTACACTTCTGTAGAGAAACTGGTTTCTGCTGTGTTTCCCATTTAAAACCAAAACCAAATGAAATATGGGAACCTTACACATCATATTAATGTGTCCGTTGACGGGTTTAATGACACAAATCCTATCGAGACACGGCTGAACAGTCTACTGATAACTATCTACATCACTTAATCTTTGCTCTATTCATATAAAAATTCTATAAACTGCGGGGGTCATATACGCGCTAAGCAAAATAGCCCTCGTTACTGTCGAAAACACTATACATATGTAACGCATTGCTTACACAATTGATAAGTTTCAATCTGTTGCCTTGGGGAGGACTAATTGTAACAATAGATCACCGTAAAACTGAAAACTGTCAGTCTCTATAGGTATTGCCAGATTAACCACAATCACGTCTAATTTATGTTCGGGTTGCTTTAGGGAATTTTTTAAAGTAAAGTGATTTTCAAATAAAGAACTTAAATGTTAAATCGAAATTATCAGGAACTCTCAAGTTCATGAAACAGTCCTGACAAAGGTCGTTCAAATAATAAGTTTAGTGTTAATCTTCAGATATTCCTCTGCCCAGTAAAACTTTCTAGTCGTCATCTTAAACGAATTAATTTTAGAAATGGCTATTTTACAAAGTTGAACTTTCAATCAGGTCAGTGAGGTAAAACTAGACAGACATACAATAATAAGGATATATTTGAACATTCTAGTTTACTAACGATTCGGATTAAATACTAGTTTGTAAATGAGATGCCCTACTTTAACTCCTATATGAATCATGTAAACTGTTGCCTTGGACCAATGAACAATTATCAAACTGTGATAGCATGAATACAGAACTGGAAACTTACCGTGTCTATTGTTACAAATAAGTCGTCCCTAAGGCAACAGTTTGTGAGATTTAATCCTACACGATAGGTAATACTGCTAGCAGAGACTTCACAGACGTCGATGTTTCTAGCATTGACGAGGTCGATCTGTTTCTGTGCCATGGAATACAACTGAAACCTCAGGTAAACCATCACTTTTTATAGAACATGTACTGTGACCCCAATATGACCTAAAGGTGACCTTGAAATGTACTTATATACAAACCTCACGGAAAAATTGAACAAAATATCACACGAATCTATATAAGGTTATATACAAAAAAAACTTACGATACCACACGAAATATGAACCACACGAAAAACGTACCACACGAAAAACGTACCACACGAACCACACGAAAAACGTACCACACGAACCACACCAAAAACGTACCACCCGAAATACGTGGGTTTTATACCGGCATTTTACATCTAATAACAATGAAATTGCTGGAACAGTCCAAAAAAGCTATGTTTGCTGTTTACAAGAAAATATGAAATGTTTCATTACCTGTAGACCTTCAATTAAAAAAAAAATGATTCTCGAGTATTACCAATACTTCTCTATTCAGTAGAAGTATGGGGTTTTGAAAATTTAAGTGCGATTGAAAAACTACATTTACAACTCTGCAAGCGTAAATTGGGTAATAAAAGAAGCACGCCAAACTACATGGTTTATGGAAAGATCGGGAGATTTCCTTTATATGTTAAAGTTAAAACCAGAGTAATTATGTTTTGGTAAAAATGGATAACTAGCAATAGTCTGTCAAGCACTATGTATAACTTACTGTTTAACTTACAAACAAATGGAAACATGGAGTTCAAATGGTTAAAGAATGTTCAAGATATATGTATGGGAACAGGTTTAAATTTTATCTGGGCATATCAGAAAACATGTACGTTTAATAGAGATTATTTGAAACTTGTTCTGAAAAAAAGATTACTAGACCAGTTTATCCAAAAATGGTTTAACGATATCGAGAGCTCTTCAAGAGGATCTACCTATTACAATTTTAAAACAAAGTTTGAACTTGAAAATTACCTTGAAACTAAATCCAAAAGAAAGACAAGTAAGTGTTAAGTTCAGAACTTCAAATATGCCTTTTTTTTTTTTTTGTAATTTTTTATTTTTTCCAAATTTATAACAATGCAAATATATCATACATAAACATTATTCCTCTCGCACATTACAATTCATTCATTAAATATTCATTTATAATAAAACTGCATATTTCCAGGTATAATTAATAATTAATTATGTTTATGTATAATTAAATTCCATCTAAATTGTGTCCGTTATATAAAAGCATTGTTTAGAAGTGATAGAAAAGAGGTTAGAGCAGGTCCTAGAGGTATAGAAGGGAAAGTAAGACTAAGAGAGAGAGAAAAAAAAAA
>NW_018404123.1:29766-33419 GCF_002113885.1 Mizuhopecten yessoensis
GTTCATAAAATAATTTAACTTCATTTAAAATATCTTCTTGTTTTCTTATAACATCACCATTTTCTTTTTCTATCATCGGGATAATTTTTGAGGTAAAATGTCTATTTTCAAGATTAAAAAAATAGTTTGTTGGCTTCTCTCCCTCTTCCACCCATTTTGCCTTGGACCTTATAATGCTACCCCTCATTTTAATTTGTCTGATTTTTTCCAATTCCTTCTTTTTTTCACCTACTTGATCCAGATTGACATTATCCATATTTTCTAAACTGTTAATAGATTCTATAAGAGTATTTTCCTGTATGTTCTGCATTTTTTTTTATATGATGCATATGAAATAGTTTTACCGCGTATTTCAAATAGTAAGGTCTCTAAGAAAAGTTGGTCGTTGATTTGGAACTGGATATCCTCATCTGATATATTATTAATAAAATGTGGGTTATATATTAATAGGGCATACTGCTTTTTAATTTCAAAAAATAATGTATTTATAGTTTTGAGATAATCCTCATCATGTAATAAAGAATTATTGAATTTCCAAAGTCCTCTTCCTCTCTTAAATTCATTAAATTTTATTGTAATAGTAGGTATAGAATGATCAGATCTGTAACCAGTTTCAATACTAGAGTTCTGTATATTACTTAACATATTTTCTGATACCAGAAAAAAATCTAAACGTGCCTGTTTAATAGGATTATTTCTCCTCCATGTATATCTCTTATAATCTGGATGTTGCTCTCTAAAAATATCTACTAGACTGAATTCATCTATAAGTTCAATTACTTTATCTCTAGCTTTAGGATTATTTATTTGTTTATAACTCTTATCATAATCAAGGTCAGGGTTCAGCACTAAATTAAAATCTCCACATATAATACAAAATTCATTACTATATTCATTTATCACATCTATTATTTGCTGATAAAAACTAGGTGTATCTAAGTTTGGACCATATACTGTTATTAAAGTTACTTTTTTATCATTTATCAACATATCTAAGGCAATATAATTACCCTCTTTATCCTTTTTTTCTTTCAGAACTTTACCTTCAAAATTATTATGCACTTACCTATAGAAACTACTTACCTATAGAAACTACTTACCTATAAACTACTTACCTATAGAAACTACTTACCTATAGAAACTGGAAGATGGATTGGAATACCAAAGGAACACCGAACTTGTAATCTGTGTTTTAATGAAATTGGTGATGAATGTCATTATCTATTTAATTGCGAACACGTATCTGTTAAACAAATAAGACAACTATTTATTCCAAATTACTACTATACTTACCCTAGACTTATTACTACTATACTTACCCTAGCCTTATTATTACTATACTACCCCTAGCCTTATTACTACTATATTTACCCTAGCCTTATCACTACTATACTTACCCTAGCCTTATTACTACTATACTTACCCTAGCCTTATTATTACTATACTAACCCTAGCCTTATTACTACTATATTTACCCTAGCCTTATCACTACTATACTTACCCTAGCCTTATTACTACTATACTTACCCTAGCCTTATTACTACTATATTGACCCTAGCCTTATCACTACTATTCTTACCCTAGCCTTATTACTCCTATACTTACCCTAGCCTTATAACTACTATACTTCCCCTGGCCTTATTACTACTATATTTACCCTAGCCTTATTACTGCTATACTTACCCTAGCCTTATTAAAATGCGTGGACTATTTACTATATATAATGTAAAAGTTTTATCAAATGTTAGCAAATTTCTAGAAAAACTTGCTTTTGAATGTATGTCATTAGTTTATCGTGGTAGCCTTTATGCCGTTGTTATCCGCCATGTGTATATAAATATGATACATACTGACCTCTTGTTACATACTGTGTATGTCTGAGAAAAATAGAAATCTGCAAACAAATCTGAATCTTATCATGCTGGAATGTAGTACGAGGTTGAGATAAGTTGAAACATAATATAAACAAAGGTCGCTACGACATGATTTCTTATTTTTTACAACTTTATCGAATCCCGAATCAAAAATATCATCTTATGTGGATTACAAATATATATATATATATACATATTATACTTAATAAAATGTAATGAAATTGTTTTTCTGAATCGACAAACCTATATTATGCAAGGGAACCTAGAAAGGCCAAGGTTGTTCATTTTTCGCATGCATGCTTATGTCACGGTATTCCTATGTCTTCATTTCACAACAAGCTACGCGTTTGTAATTCCTGACGATTAAGGTAGTTTTCCTTTTGTTGACAGTCTAACCTGGACATATTTGGGAAGGATTGTGTATATGCATCATATTTTATTGTTTTATCGTAAATGTAAAAACCAAAGAAGATTTATCATGCTCTCTGCCAGAGCATGACCCTCAAACCCGAGCAAACTTGAGCAAGGTTTTGTGGGGATGATTGCATGCTGAGTTATGATGGCAGATCTGGACCCAACTAGGGAACATCTCAAAATTGTTTTTCATTTCATCTGTATTAAGGATTCCTGTCCCCCTAATTGTGACAAAACACTAGAGAACGATATTTTAGTGTCCCTTACCTACAGAAACATCCCCTGGTTTTCATTACATGTACAACTGATAAACTTCTCTTGGCTGATCTCACCTTATTCAGAAAAGATTTTTGGTTAAGTTACGGTTTATACTGAACACAAAGACTCAGAAAGAAATCCGAAAATTCACTCTCCTGAAAATATCCCTAGAACAGTCTTCTAAGAATAGCATAAAAAATATTTGATATGGAACGTAGCCTATAGGGTATATCAGAGTGTGTACACACACGCCCGTGGCTACAGGTAAGCGAACATGTAACATCATATGGAAACACACACAGTCATTATAGTCTATTTCATGGCTCAATGCGGCGTGTATGCAACCGTGGTATTTGATATTTCCATATCTCCGTTAAGGATCTCACCCGGGACGTCTGTTTTTTTTCTCTCACACCGATTGTAAATTCCCCGAGGCAAAATAAATCAGTTTAAAGAAATTTGAATTTTACCAGAGTGACAGGGTTCACATATACATTTGTAGATTACATTTAACATCCACAAACTTCATAGGACATGATATTTCCATATTATAAAAGAAATGTTGAACGCTTACACGGTGTCTTTTTATAATAGCTTTAAGCTGAAGGTATATGTGTTCCACACATTTTCGTCTCTGCGTTCCTTTGCATTTTTGTATAGAGGTGGTTGGAAATAAGGACGCTTATTAGCATCCCTTCGTGGCAAAGTGACATTTGAATGTTCCTTCGTAACAGTAACATGATGGCGACGAAGCATTCTGTGAGCTACACTATTAGCCATAAAAGTCTGTATTTACAGATGCTCTTGTTTATTCTTCTCTTCTCAAAAATATCAACAGAAGAATTTTCGGATTTCTATACTACTGCAATCAACTCTAGCATGCATCGAGTCTTTGTGTTCAGTATAAACCGTAATTTCAAAAAAAAATCACTTCTGGAAAAAAGTAACCAGTAAGTTGAGATCAGCCAAGAGATGTTTATCAGTTGTACATGTAATGAAAACCAGGGGCTGTGACTGTAGGTAAGGAAAACTTAAAGATTGTTTTCTAGTGTTTTGCCACAAGCAGGGGGACATGAATCCTTATTCCAAATGAAATGTGTGTGTGTG
>NW_018404123.1:33586-39921 GCF_002113885.1 Mizuhopecten yessoensis
GGGGGAGGGATTGAGATGTTCCCTGATTTCACTATTCTCAGTGTCCGTCTCTGG
The DNA here is from genome assembly GCF_002113885.1 of Mizuhopecten yessoensis. Taxonomy (NCBI): domain Eukaryota; kingdom Metazoa; phylum Mollusca; class Bivalvia; order Pectinida; family Pectinidae; genus Mizuhopecten; species Mizuhopecten yessoensis. The sequence goes on from NW_018404123.1 coordinate 33,641, forward strand.
CTCCGTGGTAGGTCTGCCTCAAAATGAGAAATGTCTATTAACAGCTAAGATCATCTGAAATGATAATGAATGTTGACACAAGAAACAAGTGACATCTGAAATGATAATTAGTGTGGCCACGAAAAGGTCTCAATTGATACAAGTGTAAGGGACAGGCTAGGCCACTCTAATGGCCAGATTAGATCCGGCAGGTTCTCGACAAGAGATAGGATTCAGTGAAAAGGAAAGATCTGTCAGATTTTGATTGTCAGTGTTACTATAGCTATTATGGTTCGTTTTGAGGGTACATTGCGGCGGTGTTTAATAAACTGTCACTAACTACTGTATCCGACCCTGTGTATTTGATAAGCTCTACAGGGTTTTATCACAATTATATTTAGGGGAATTTTGGTTGTGATTATATCTTACGTTTTATTTGAACATTTTAAGGGCGATTACAAATTTATATATATATATATAAAAGACATTTTCGGAAAGTGTTCTGTTTTCTTAAAGATTTGGAATTAGAATGCCCTTAAAGCATTATTTACCTGTAGCCTATGCGGCGTGTCCATGGTATCCTATTGATTCAAATTAACATGCTTTATCGCCATTCCTTTGTTTCCTCTAGTGTTATTACCATTAATCAAACTTTATTATTTACCCTTACGTCATCATTGAAACTTTACAAAACGTGCTATTTTTATGAAAGTAGCTATATAGTCTTCAACTCTTCAAACTATATCTTAACATAAGAACGGTTCCAACAATGATTCAAACTGTTACAAAGGTTAAAGGTTAAATAAAGCATATTGAGCTGTACATGTACACTTTAACGCTCGAGTTTACTCTAAAGCACGCATTTACAAACGGATTTCACCCATTCTATGTTCCTAAACATTTTTTTAGCTTCGTGCCCAATTTTCAAACCTGATTAAACTACGGAGTGTCTTTTACAATTTAAAATAACTAGTTAGATAAACATGATACCTATCATCACGAGTTAGGGATCCTTTTTCTCCCATAACGTTCATATTTTATCTGGAAAGCCATACGTTTCCCTTGAAAATGCGCTATGCAGGCTTCCGATTGGGGAAACAATTGCCGTGAATCATGACGTCACAATGGAAGATGACGTCGCAAAGCATTGTTACGTGACGTCATAAGCAAAAAAATGACCAATGAAATCACGTCCAGGGTGTTAGTGGGTAACCAAAACTAACTTAGTTAACCTAACTAAAATCAATATACCTCTAGTTATTTTACACTATACAAAAGTAACCACATAAACAAGCTATTTCCCCTCTAACTGCATGCCAGGGAAATTGTTCGTCTTGAGGGGTGCGATAGTTTTGAAACTATTTCCCTCGGAAAATGCGGGAAATTGAGTGACGTCGTGGGCGGGGCCTGACCGAATATTGACCAATCAGCGCAATCGAATTACGTCGGCAATTTCCGCCCAGCGGAGCCGGTACTTTCTGGACCGACCTTCACCTCGCATTGTTGTTGACAGACTACAACAGAAATGGCGACCCCCAGGTTTTCTGTGTTGCACGAGAGCGAGTTGTCGGACATATTAGAGGCAAAAGACAGTTGGAACAAAAAACACCAGCACAGGCATCCGTTACATTGCTCTCTAGCTACCTCACTAAAAATGGTTTGGATATCGTGGACATGGAAACGGGCACAGTGGAGAATTGATGCGACGCTGAGGCGTGTTTATGCCGAGCTTCGAAAGCAGGATCGGAAAAAAAAATTGTTGTCTAATAATATTTAGAATATTGTAAGGGAGTGTTTGTATCGGTATAATAAAACAGTTGAAGTATGGGTATTTCGGGATATAGCAAGTTTATGATCACCCTCGTCCAGGACTATTTAAATTTAAATATTTAAATAGTCCTTGCCTCGGGGGATCATAAACTTGCTATATCCCTCATACCCATACTTTAACTGTTAACTATCCAATGAATCGGGAGTGAGGAAATCAATAGTGGTTGTGGGAAATAAATGTACTGTGTACTAATACGGTGTTCTTTATGTAATAAGGATTTTAATGCTTTTCCTGTTCCGAATTGGGATGGTTGATGGTGGAGCTTATCTGTTACACAACACGCTGAACACCACGTTGTGAATTCACTGTTGCATCAACGTCACATTGTAGCTGTGACAGTCAGAGTTCATACCCTAGGCTCCCTCCGCAAGATCTCTCTCAAATTTAGCAAATGTCCTTTTAAACATAGTTCTGGAACACGACACATAATCTACTTACACACAGATGATATAGAATTACAACATCAAACACATAGTTCTAAAGTACACTAAGTGCTGTACCCAGGACATCACAGGCTCCTCCGGCCAAGGCCTTCCCTGGCCTCTCTCTCAAGAGGCCCTAGCATCCCGTCTCTCCACTTTGGACTCCAATTCTAGACTCTTAAGTCCCTTAACAATGCTCATCAAGTACTTGTAACAATCTTTACAAAAGTAACTATTCATGTCAATCATGAGCACGTACCGCCTATTATGTATATATATAACACTATCTACAATTCAACAGTCCCCTGGACATCAATGCTCAGCGTTACCCAAATCGTAAGATTTGACCTCAGATGTACTTTTCACCAAAGTGCTGCTCTCTACAGATATCCACTATCTTACATGTGTATTCATGAAGGACAAATCCAGACAGAACGACAAAATCTTAAGTAAAGGGAGAAAGGTTACAGAAAAACCATTATAATTTATATGCTCTAGGGCATATCATCCTCTTTATCAGCCCTCTTCCCATTTTCTATTGATAATCAATTTCTGTCATAAATACATTGTATTTTCATTCCTGACATGTAAAATGACATTTCTGACATGTATAATGATATACCTGACCTGTATAATGACAATCTGATATTTATAATGACATTAATGTCATGTATAATGACATTCATGAATAAGGATGTTTCTGACATGTATAATGACATTCATGTCATGTATAATGACACTTCTGACATGAATAATGATATTTCTGACATGAATAATGATATACCTGGCATGTATAATGACACTTCTGACATGTATAATGATATTTCTGACATGTATAATGATATTTCTGACATGTATAATGGTATACCTGACATTTATAATGATATTTCTGACATGTATAATGATATACCTGACATGTATAATGATATTTCTGACATGTATAATGATATACCTGACAAGTATAATGATATACCTGACATGTATAATGATATTACTGACATGTATAATGATATTTCTGCCATGAATAATGATATTTCTGACATGTATAATGGTATACCTGACATTTATAATGATCTTTCTGACATGTATAATGATATACCTGACATGTATAATGATATACCTGACATGTATAATGATATACCTGACATGTATAATGATATACCTGACATGTATAATGATATTACTGACATGTATAATGATATTTCTGCCATGAATAATGATATTTCTGACATGTATAATGGTATACCTGACATTTATAATGATCTTTCTGACATGTATAATGATATACCTGACAAGTATAATGATATACCTGACATGTATAATGATATACCTGACATGTATAATGATATACCTGACATGTATAATGATATACCTGACATGGATAATGATATTTCTGACATGTATAATGGTATACCTGACATTTATAATGATCTTTCTGACATGTATAATGATATACCTGACATGTATAATGATATACCTGACAAGTATAATGATATACCTGACATGTATAATGATATACCTGACATGTATAATGATATACCTGACAAGTATAATGATATACCTGACATGTATAATGATATACCTGGCATGTATAATGATATTTCTGACATGAAGAATGATATTTCTGACATGTATAATGATATACCTGACATGTATAATGATATACCTGACATGTATAATGATATACCTGACATGTATAATGATATACCTGACAAGTATAATGATATACCTGACATGTATAATGATATTTCTGACAGGAATAATGATATTTCTGACATGTATAATGATATACCTGACAAGTATAATGATATACCTGACATGTATAATGATATACCTGTCATGTATAATGATATTTCTGACATGAAGAATGATATTTCTGACATGTATAATGATATACCTGACAAGTATAATGATATACCTGACATGTATAATGATATTTTTGACATGTATAATGATATTTCTGACATGTATAATGGTATACCTGACATTTATAATGATCTTTCTGACATGTATAATGATATACCTGACAAGTATAATGATATACCTGACATGTATAATGATATTTCTGACAGGAATAATGATATTTCTGACATGTATAATGGTATACCTGACATTTCTAATGATATTTCTGACATGTATAATGATATACCTGACATGGATAATGATATTTCTGACATGTATAATGGTATACCTGACATTTATAATGATCTTTCTGACATGTATAATGATATACCTGACATGTATAATGATATACCTGACATGGATAATGATATTTCTGACATGAATAATGATATTCCTGGCATGTATAATGACCCTTCTGACATGTATAATGATATTTCTGACATGAATAATGATATTTTATTATGACATGCTGATATTTATAATGACATTCTTGTCATTATAATTTTGTAAATTATTACATTCTTAATGTCATCAATGATACTAGCGTTTCGTGTTAAATTTTTAGTGTCGTGTTTGTATTCATTTTGATTACAAATGCGAAACTAAAACAGTTTAAACCTTACATTTACCTATCAGCAAATAATCTGACCGACAAGCGTATCATCAGTTATACACTACCATGATAGCTTAGCTTGTGTCCTTACCCACTTGTCGATACAATATTACTGTCAGTGTTGTTGGTTTTGTTTATAAAATAGTGTTTCCATTGATCCGGATATGGTATATTTATAGTTAGACAGACAACTGAGTTCAGTGTGGTTATATATACTAGTATTTATATAATGTCATTGTCAATGTCAGCGATAGAACACGGAGACAGAGTCGTATCTACTGTGGCAGGGAAAGGATATTCGAAAAACATTTACATTGTATACTTTGGAATGCAAATGAGGGAATACATTATATTATTTAGGAATTGGTGTAGGATTTATTTCAATATAATTAGTTTAATTACGTTCGAAAGCAAGTGTCATCTTCCCCAATGTCTTTTCCATACCACCACAAATATCCGTCTCTAATATAGAGTATCTCAGCCACATAACGTTGATCCGGCAATAAATGAGCATGATACATATAAACTTGATACCCTTATTATTTCATTCATTCACCCCTGAAATTTCATAATGAACTATTCTAACCCTGAATTGTAAGGGTTCAAATATGTCTTCAAGGGTGAATGAGGTAAAAAGTACAAATAAGACTATTAACCATTCATCAAACACTGCCATTTATCTACAACAGTCCACAGGAGAGCAAAGTTCATTTCCATTCCATTTAACGGAGCGTTCCAGTTCTGTTAACTTAAACTGGTCTGCTAAATGGAACAGAGCGTTTCCCTAATCTAATAGAGTCTACCTAATGGGGGAAAAGTCCCAGTTTGTGCTATGTAAATTACATAAACTTTACAGTCGTCATCTTTTCAAGTTATACGTGCACAACTGGAGATATCACATAATAACCGTATCGAAACAGAACTATTCCTTAAATTAAACTGGTGGAATATATAATACCTTTCTGGCTAAAATGAAATAAATAAAGTTTATCTGGCAATACGGAGCATCTAAACATATAATTTAGTCCATATGTGTCCATATTAATGCCAACTTTGAACCCGAAAATGAGACGTTCCCGGCCAGGAGCCAGTTTTGGCAGATCGTCGCATTCCATTAAAAGGTAATAGGATTGTGTCACCATTTCTCAGTAGAATTTCTTCAAATTTTGTAGTTATATTGCTTTAAAGTGAAGAAAATTTTCTGCCACAAAGAAAATATAGGTTGTCAGAATTTTAAGGATTTTAAATGGAAATTTATGTAAAAAGGAGTGAATTTTGAAAAAAAATGAAAGACACAATATTTTTAAAAAATAATGTCAATAAAAATGATACTGACATATATTAGTATTGCATTAATGTATATCAATTTAATAAATGCTGAAATTGTGTAAAATTAATTCTCTATACACGATATAAAAATTGACATTTTATAATAAAACCATATACACATAGTAATTGCAGGTAAGAGTTATCGTTCTTGAAAAACTTCACAGTAGTGAAATAGGTAGCCGGTTTCCTGAAGTACAGAAAAATG
>NW_018404123.1:39972-126079 GCF_002113885.1 Mizuhopecten yessoensis
GGACTAAGACCACAATTAATTTTACTATATGTTTCATTGTAACATTTAATTTCATAACAAATTCCCAATATCCGATAGCCAACTTTCCATCTAACCTGGTCAACCTGAGTAAAATATCAAAATTTCAACATAGCATGTTGGCCTTTTTCTTGAGATAATCGTCTGCATGTGTCACCAATGTCAAAAATAAACTTCCGGGTCAGGGATAGAGGTAAACACAGGCCTTTTCACACAGCACCCTGCACCAATAAATAAATGCACAATATAAAAATTTGACACAGAAATTGTTAGATTGATATCTCAACAGTATTTTGACACCAAACTTTTACACAAACACCAAGTTCTAAGAGGCATAGTATAGTTTTTCAAAGTACCTATATTTCTAAGGGACTTCATTCGTGGGTACTGAACCCAGAAGCATTTAATTGTGACCTCAGTCCACTCCAATGACCTTAAGCTGTTCGGCTGGTTCGTAACGGACTACATACAGGAACGTTCCGCTAATCGAACGCACTACAGTGTCCGCTGCATGGTCTGGCCATGAGTTATATGTAAATTACGGTATGAAAAAAGTTCGTTGTGACATGACAGTTATTCGTTTTACCTAATCATGACTATATTGGGTGGCGTATTTGTAGCCTTATTATCATTTTGTAAACTGTAGTAAGTAAGACGAGTGGTCCCCGTTTTATAATAGTTAATAAACCAAAGATGCAATTAACTGGTAGACCTGTTACTGCATAGCTCAGAACAAAATGATATATTAGTGCAGTTAAGGTTTGTTATGATATTACGGTCTAAGAAGATTTACCCGCCGTGTTAATGTTGCCTCGGTGATAACCGCATATTTCCCCCCGAACCTTGTAGATAAAGGTTCACTTTCAGAAGGTCATTGATGTACATATGTGATTATATGGGTTTTATGAGGTTTGTATTTGGGTTATATAAATAAAAACATCACTGACCTAAGACACTGTTTTCTACAGTTTTGAGGGACAACGGTTGGTGTGCTGACCACAACAGAGTGATTAACTGCTGTTGTAAGTGTTATTTGTATTGTTTTAATCCCCATCGACAGTTTTAATCAATTATATATATAGGGCCGATTGCTGTAAGTTCAAAATGACTTTTTTGTTCACTACATTAGTTAACCTCTATATACCTTTAGCAATAGGCGTTTTTCAGGCACTTCGTTTTGTCGAAAGATTAACTAAATATCTAAATATATATGGTGTTTACATTTTCAAGAGGCTCAAATAAATTCTTTAGCACCTATTTGTGTTGTAATGGCCTATCCGTCCTGTAACCGTGATGGTGTTCGGTAAATGTAACATGTTTACCCACTCCGACCCTTATTGGATGTTAAAATGGGGTCTTAAAGATACTCAGTTGGTGGCCCCTCCGTCTGTCTTTATTGAATACCCTTCCATTAATCCACATGAATTCTTTGAACGACCCAGACTTTCCAGTTGTCCTCCCTTTTAATCACTTTCGAGTTGTTCAAGTCTATGATGTGGTTACTGCCCAAATATCATAACCGTCGGCCTCTTAGTCATTTAGAAGAACTTCGTTAACATTTTAAAAAATTTGACCCTGGTACATGTAGGTTGGAAAGAAGGTCAATGCCATTCATGTATTGAAGCTTTTTACATGTAGCACCGCATACAAGCAAAGCTAATGTCAATATATTCAGGAGTTCTTCAGGGGATTTTGAATATTATAACAAAACACGAGCGACAAGGGTTGATGGTTGGCTAGAAGTTTATTCAGGTAACCGGCATAGCTCTTGACAAATAGCATCACCCTGGGCCTTTATTCATTCAAAATAAGTTATTTAAAGATGTTTTTTTTAACATTTTGATTCTGTGTTCTTGAACGAAGGTCAAATATCAGGACCGTGGCTAAAGAAAAAAATTGACAGACGAACGACGGGCGCTGCGCCATACCATAAGTTAACTTAACAGACGAACGACGGGCGCTGCGCCATACCATAAGTTACCTTAACAGACGAACGACGGGCGCTGCGCCATCCCATAAGTTAACTTGACAGACGAACGCCGGGCGCTGCGCCATACCATAAGTTACCTTAACAGACGAACGACGGGCGCTGCGCCATACCATACGTTAACTTGACAGACGAACGACGGGCGCTGCGCCATACCATAAGTTAACTTAACAGATGAGCTAAATAAAAAGACAACAAAAAACGTTATATGCCAGGCGCGTAGCTAGCCTCTTTACTATGTGTAAGCCCGACATCGGGTTGCCGAAGGCAGTCCCCTCGAAGCGCGAAGCTCGAAGTAGGGGGAGGGTACGGGTCTCCCCCTCCCGTAAGGAGAGTCTTGGGGGTCCCCCCCATGAAAATTTGTTTTTTTAGAACGTCTCAGGAGCCATTTCCCACGTCTTGATGTCTGTTTTCTCGTTTTAATCCGTAAGAAAAAAGTTCTATTTTTTATATATATATATACCTATTTACGTGGATCCAGCGTAATTCTGAAGATTAACCGTCTGTATTGCTTTGTAAACCGTCCATACATACATTGTCTGTTTTTTACCTAATCTAGATAAATGCATTTGATACTTCTACATTAGTGAACATGCAATTGGGTTTGTCATTCTCATAATCTGATCCGAGTTAATTGGAAAGCGAGGTTACCCCACTGTCACCTTTACTCAGTCTCCCACACAGTTTTGTCTCCTGTTTGTGCTTTGTGACTGGTTCCTTATACTTGCTCCTGATATTTGTTGGGCATTTCGAGAAGCGAGGTGCCCCCACTATCATCGCCATGCCCAGCTTTGCAGTCTCCCACACCTTTTCGTCTTCTGGTTTCATAAACATTTTGTGGACATGGAAGAAAATTAAAGTTTAGTTTTATATACGTCCATTATAGAAGGTATTATTATGCGCAATCTGAAAGGTAAAAAAATACAAAGCACCGTGATTTTTGAAAATTCTGTTGTGTTGTAATTGGGCAGGGTCCAGAAGACAGTTTTCGTCATTTATTTAGATTCCAAAGTGTCCTTTCCTACGTTTGGCGCGGCGGGCGTGAGTTTCTCAATTGACTCAATCGAGCAGTTTAGTTCCGCCTGGAACTGTCCATTAATGCAATGGACATTTCTAAACTTCATACATTTTTGTACTAACTATTAACAATGTATCATATCTGAGGAATTATATATTTATACTTTATATTCAAAACTTAAACTCCACTTTATAGTATCAGCAAGAGAAAAAAACGTTATGAAAACCTATACTTGTCAAAAGCATGTGCAAGCCCGGGCTTATTGGCTTACAGGGTAGCTACGCGCCTGTATGCTCTTCAAAATCTACACTGCACATATATGTACTCCAAAAATTTGTCGTCCCCTAGGAGAAAGACACAACTAGATAATCACATGATCACCCGAGTTTTTGAGAATATTCTGTTCCTCCAGTCAAATTATGTGAAGAAACCGAATAATAACAAATTTTGTGTAAACGTTTGTATGTGTACACTCCGTGTAACAAGTACCCATCCTTGTAACATATCTGATACAGAGATATGTTAGTGTTGGCTCCCTTTAGTCCGAAAACAGTGGGGTGATTGTGGTCACAGCTTGTTAACTCAATAATGATTGGTTAGCGTTCCCAGGTGTGGTACGTAAGGCACGTATTTTGTTGACAAAGAGTATAGCATCGTGGGAAGTGTTTTGACCAATCCGAAAGTTGTATTCGTGGGGGTAAAAAAACATAAGTTGAAGTATTAGCACATGTGTATGTGTGTGTATGTCACTTATCAGGAGCACGCTCTTGATCGAGTAAAAGAGCACATTTATAGTGCAGGATCCACGTCAAGCTTTGGAGTTTATTGACATTATTTTGCAGACAGGAGGTATGGAATCTATCATTAACATGTAGTATGTCATTAACAGCTTTCTAATGATGTATGTATATACCAGTATACAATAGCAACAAGAACGCTTGGTGGTTAAAACAATGCACGTGGGGCGAGATCCGGATCCAGTGGCGCGAAAATAGGGGGTCGGGCACATACCCTATCCCCCCGAAGAGATTGATATACATGTATAAAAAAAATCGTGCTATCGATATGTATTTTGGAATTCAATTTATCTGTAGAAGTCCTTTCAGTTCGAGGCTCATTTACATTTGACAGATTTTGATTAAACTTTCACCGTGTTTTGCAGTTTGAAATGATGAAGTAAAATAAGAGAAAACTGAACATTTAAATTATAATGATTATTTTTATTTGTATATAAAATACCGGGAAAAAAATATCGAAAATAATATTGTTGTATTCCACATGCATTATGTTGCCGACATCCAAATACCTCCATATCTTCACTCCCATAATTAAATTCTCGCCTTTTTTACCCAATAATCATAGCAAAAATCTGAAAGCGTTTACCCAAAAACACTTCGTACATCTTCCCTTTCGTAATATTTTTTTCACTGCTTTTACCCAAATATCTATATATTCTCTCCCATAACACACGTCTTCCTGATTTTGTTAATATAGCAATGATCTTGTACAATTTTTAGAAATTATCTTCTGTCCCATATAATTATGAGACCATATTTATTTAAGCATTGAACTGTTACCAGATGTAGTATACAGTCGGTATGAATGCAATTTGGGTGACAGATAAATTAGGGCGACATGAATATTTATCTGTCACCCAAATTGCATTTATATCGTTGTTTGAATTTAGTAGAGCGTGCATTTCCGGCCGGTCGCACACTACTATTTGTACAACTTGATAATGTCTAACCCTTGTTTTACCCTCCAACTTGCAATAGTAATTATATCAAGTGCTTAAACACCAACAAATAATGCCGAAATACCAAATATGTGGTCTGTTTACAATAATCTATTCTTAGACACACGGGATTCCGATATTGCTACCTGTATAACAAACCTGCGGACGCGTCATAACAGTGCACGGTTGGATGTGCGTAACATAGCTTTGATAAAATAGGCATAGCAACCCGCCATATCTCTTTATATTGTTATAATTTGTCAAGTTGCTTTATTTTTTTTGCGATGACCTATTTTGCTAAATGCTAACGAACCCGGAATGTTTGTTTACCTTGTACCAGCTGTATTCCTACACTGGCCGTATCGCTGTAAATTGTAGTATACAGTCTCATATACTGCAATTTGGTTTACTAACGACATATAGGCAAATGCAACACAGAATGTAAATATAGGAAGGACATTAGTCGTCCCGGACGCTTAGATCTAAACCCGCGCCTTACCCAGAACACCGGCTGACTGACCTCATGCCGATCATAATTCTCGCGCTTCAGGGTTAGACATTATCAAGTTGTACAAATAGTAGTGTGCGACTAGCCGGAAATGCACGCTCTAATAAATTCAATACCAACGTGTTTTAACTTGCCTTTTAATAATAAAAAAAAAAAAAAACGAAAAAATTTGTTAATGTATGAGTTCACTTCACACGTCATAGCACATCAGGTATAGAATTCCAACCTGATGTTCAAAACTGTACGTCATGGGATATAATATTACAACGAATTATAATAAATAACACACATACATTGTAGTTATTAAAAAAGTTTTAGATATGAGCTTTAAACATGTCGGCCAGAAAACTTTTGAAATGTGTTTTTTTTCGATTAACATGTTAGTTAGGTGTGTCATGATATTATTTCGTCATTGGTGTGCTAATGATGTAATGACGATTAGATAGACCATGGTCTTATTAGGAGATAGTACGTTGTTTGAATGTCTCCACTGGGCGATTAAAACTTGAAATTCGGATTGAACTCGAGACCAATAGGTCGACAGTATAAACTAAATTTCATGTTTTAATCGCGATGACTCGAGTTCCATGTTCTAATTCTCAACAAAGACACCAAAAACAACGTCCTATCCCCTCCCCTAATCCGCGTGCCCTACATGGAGCTGTAGTCTTCGTAGCACTTTATGTGAAGCACGCATGATATTCCCGAGCTGTACTGTTCATTAAATACTTTCTGTATTTGCCTCATTAAATGATTATTATTTTTTGTAAAAAAGAAAGTTGTTTTATCCTATACTTCACGAGTGTAAAAAATGCTGATAAAATTATAGCAGACACCCTCTTGCAACATTGAAACCAATTAGTATTGATGCATTTCATCCTGTGATGAATTTAAAATATCAGGTACAAAGCAGTTAGCCTTTTTTTTCATTTGATACGCTTCATAATCTCATTCGGCACATGGCGGAATGTACATGTACTGTACTGTACAAGGAGGCGGCCGCTTGTTAGTAACATACAGTAATAGTTCTCAGCTTGAAAGGTGGTAGTTGGACTATAATGAGGTTGTTTCGACGTATTCTCATATATGACGTTTATCCCTTATCACGTTTTACCTTGATTGGTATCTAATGTACTGTAACTTCTCGTATAGTATAGTTCCATTTTATACTGCAATGTCCATTTTATATAGAAAGTAGACAAAGGTATATTAAAAGGTATTATTATAAATCACCTAGCGTTTTCAAACTTGTGCAACTGTTAAGTATAAATAATGTTAAGGAACTAAATAATCTTGGAAAATATATTCATTTTGCCTTTAAGAAAAGAAAAAACGCACTTTGGCTAAAAGTGAATATTATAGTTATATACCTCACATATGTATTTCAGGTATATTTCGAATTCTAAGAAAAGCATGACATCGCTGAAAACGAATTATTACTTTTACTTCTGTCTGTCTGTCTGTCTGTATAATAGAAGTATGATTGCTGATGTTGTACAACATATATGTATTATTAAACTTAATCAATAAGTGGTACATAAGTGGTAGATTGACTCAGCACTAATGTAATCCCATTCAAGGAAACATTGACTCATCTCCGTCAGTATGTGTCTGTTAAGTTAAATTTAACTTAAGTCAATTTTTCTTCTACTATTATGTTTATGATGTATTTTATACATACATGTTTATGTTACTCTCTGTGTTCGGTATGCTTGTCATGCGAGATCACTCTCCAAATACGTATGCAATAGGTATGTTTTGTAACCATGTATTTCTTGGCATTCTGTCGTTAATTAAAGAAAAACATACTTTGGCTAAAAGCGAAAGTTATCGTTAAACACCTTTCATATGTATTTCATGTATCATTTCGAATGCAAAGAAAAGCATGCCTAGACTGAAAAATAATTATTACTTATACTTCTGTGTGTGTGTGCGTGTGTGTGTGTGTTTGTCTGTCTGTCTGTCTGTCTGTCTGTCCGTCCGTATGTGTCTGTCTGTCTGTCTGTCTGTCTGTCTGTCTGTCTGTATTATACAAGTATTATTGCCAATGGTGTAAAATGTATATTCATTAAACTTAGTAATAATTGGCATTTATGTAATCGCAATCAAGATAGCTTTGCCGAGGAGTTACCTCCCGTCTCTGTTAGTATGTTGTTTGTGTATCGTATTCAGACATGTATATGTTACTTTCTGTGTTCTGTATGCATGTCATGAGAGATCACTCTCCACATATGTATGTAATATTATGTATTATATTTATGTATGCCTATGGGTCGTAAGGCCCCCGGAATAAACTTGAATTGAATAGGATAACAGTAAGTACCTAGGTATCTCCTTACCCAGGACTGTCCTGCAACCATCTCTGATTATGTATAGTATAGAACGATACAGTATGTAAATAAACAGGTGGTTTGTTGATTTGAGGGGTGTCCTCTGTGTGGAGAGTAAATTAAGCTATCATATTGGTACTTGTGTTCGACTGGCAGCTGTTGGTATAATGGCTCGGCCCCTCGGACCCCTTTTCTCAGTTGACAATTTCGATGAACGGAAAACATTTTAGCTCAAGATAATGTTCCCGTGTAATGCCTAGGAGTATATGTCATCGAGAGTGGAAGAAACAATTCAGACAAGAGCATTTTTTGTTTCTGTTGAGATAGTGTGTCCTTACTCTTACGTCTGATATATTATAAATTGCATATTAAAGGAATTTTCTTTGTGTATTTTTCTCACTTTAATACATTACTTGAAACTTTATATAATTTTGATGGCCCACGTTTTGTTGGAGTTTGTATACACACATCACTCAGCCAAAGCACGCGGTCATTTGCGTGCGGTTTCTACCCACCACGGCGCTGTGATACCTTGTGTAAAGAAAAGAGAAAGTGAAACCGGTTTGGTGTTCGTTTTCGTTTTTGCATTTATCGAAAATGGTTAAACCCGATTTTAGAAACCAGACTTACGAAACACCCCCTGGGATGGTTTACGGAAAAGAGTCTTCCAGTGACATCATCAGTAGAGGTCAACCACGGTCGAATTCATAAAACGTCTATTTAATGTTTAATAACTAGCAATGGACTACCTATAGCAGGTCTGGTGGGCTTATATAGACGTTAGAAACTGGACACAGGGGTAAACGTCATTAGTTTCTCATAGCAACACTAATTATCATTTCCGACGTCATTAATTGCTCCTAGTAACGCTAATTATTATAATTCAGACGTCAATAGTTTATCATGAAAACACTCAATATGACGTCATTAGATTCTCGTGGCAACGCTATTATCATTCCCCACGTCATAAGTTTTCCTTGGCAACACTCACTGTTTTTTAATCATTAATAGTTTGTCATGGCAACATATGTTATCAATATGACGTCTTTAGTTTCTGGTGGCAACATTCGTTGTAATTTCTGACGTCGTTAATTAGTTCTATTCCTTATGTATCGGTTGACAATACTGATTACCAGTTCAGACTTCCTTAGTTTTTGTGGTAACGTGAAACTTTTATATTAAATACACGTATACCAAGTCTTAGACAACCTGTCTTCGTACAATAGGGTATATCGGATCACCCCCTGGGCAGACTTGAGATTAACATACCAGACCTTCTTATCATCAAAATAGGTGTATCCCACACTTTATTGCTGTCCTAGATAGGAAGAATAAAATCGTGTAAAATGTGAAACCTTTGTTCCAAATATCTCAAAATATATTGTGTTTTAAAGGGTTTCTAATATACATGATGAAAAAGAAAAAGGTTTATGCTTTCGAAAACATTTCATCCACGCTATACTGCATGTTTGGAGGGAAATGTTTATATATAATACTGAGTGATGTGTAATGTGTGATACCAATAAGAATTGAGAACAAAGATTAAAATAAATCAGAAAGGATTTATCATAGCTGTAGCATTCGGGACTATGGAATTATCTTGTAGCGTATCACATATATACATGTACGCATACATACATGTAGATTGTAGAACATTGTATATATATATATATATATGTTTGAACATCTTGTGGAATTTATATTTTAAATCTTGCTATTTATACTGTGAAATTATCGTTTCGTGTATATTCTCCACATTTAGTGATTTATATTCAAAACGTCTTTGAAATTATATCCGGAAGTAGTGAAATATATTGGTAATTTTGTGATTTATAGTCGAAATCTTGAGATCCATGTTCAGAAAAAAATGTGTGCTTCTTTTTCTTATTTTTTAGAAATTGTGATTTATACATGCAAGGCTGATATCCCGAGTTTGACATTTCGTCTTCTAGCTATTGGTGTTGACCTCGAGTTTATCTTACATTATGTACAATGTCTTGGGTCGTCACGGTCGGAGAAGATTTATAGCAAGTAAACGTTTACACCGACGGAACGTCGACATACCTAAATCACTGCTGGATTGGTGTACAAATCAAGGCATTGAATCTTATACTCTGACCCAGCCGTTACACAACATTTATCTGTTACGTGAATAAATGATAACACCGTAAATAAGTTAACCGATATTCTCTGTATGGATCAGCGTACACAGATAACAAGCGTCTGACTGTTAGAGTCGTGAGGTTGTGGTGTAACGTCTGGCAACACTGTTTGGAGCGGTGACTCACTCACGGTCTTCCGTCAAGAATATATACACATGAGGTTTGGCGCATTAATTCACTAAAGTTAACCGAGTGTGGTCTTTATTTAGGTCAATCGAATGTTTTACCAAGCCCGACCACAAACCATCCCCGCGATGGAAATTTCCACTGCCGCAGAAGGCGGGGCTTATGAGTTTATGTGTCGTGTGCAAAGTGGTGAATAGGTGTGTCGCGTAATGCTAATCCAACGGAACCACAAGCGGGGGTAAATATCTATAAAAGAAGGGGAGGGGCGTAGAGCACAGTACCGTGTGCAAAAACAATTTACTAGTATCCAATCACAATATTTCTAAGGTTCGTGGGCAAATCTGTATACAAGCGTGTTGAAGCTCAATCCCATTTCCATTCGGACGCTCGACACCAAACGAGATGTACCAGTCGTACACAGACGGTTTGTTGTAGAAAGCGCGCACTACTTAAACACAGACGAGATAACACCAGCGTCAGTCCTGGGATAGAGTTCACAGACAGGAGGTATGGAAATGTACCCGAATTCTTTAATACTGCAATCGTACCATTTGGACATTAACAAATCGATTTTGTCTGTGAAACATGTGCATTGGGTGGACTATCGCTGTAGCTATATTAGTTCTTCGCTGTAATTTATCGGCAATTTAGGCATATTGGTTCCTTGGTAACATTTATTGTATTGGAGATATCGTCGTACGTGAAATGAATAGGGCGTGGTTCTTGGAACATAATATTCATAAATATTTTCAGCGATATCAGTATTATTGGTACATTTTTCGTACGATAACGTCATACCCGTTTGTTGATGGTGATTATTTAAGAGGCTATATCGAGAATAATGATAATCATAGTCGATCTTGTAGGTTGTACGTGTTGTCGATGGCTCAGCGGCAAGTTGTACTTTAAAGGCGGTCTCGGCATTACTGTTGTGGTTGGTTTATATTATATCGGCCTGGTATCATAATGCATGTAAAATTTTCATTTTGTGAATTGACGATATCATGATAATGGTTTTGTGGTCAGTTATATAATATGTGTATCAGCAATATTCGATAATCGTACCTGGATTGGTTCTACGTTTTGTGTATTGGCGATATTTTCATAATAGACCATTGTTTTCTAATGTATCGTCGATAATCGATAAAATATTGTTCCTTGAATTGCAATGAATTTTGTGTCATTGTTCCCGTATTAGTTGAATGTGTATTGCGCATCGGCGATATCCGATAATCGTTCCTTGATAAGTCAACATGTAGTGAATCGGCCATATTCGATTATCGTTCCTTGAAAAGTTATATATTGTGTGTATCGGCGATATTTATTTTCGCTCCTTGATATATTGTGTATATTGTCGATAGTCGCTCCTTGAACAGTGATACATTGTATATCGGCAACATTTTATTATCGTTCTTTGATAAGTGATATATTGTATCGGCGATATTTTGATTTCGCTCCTTGTTATATTGTATATATTTTCGATAATCATTCTTTAATTAGGTATACATTGTGTTTATCGGCGATGCTAGATTATCGTTTATTGATTTAAAAACCTTGTGTGTATCGTCAATATCGTATATTGTTATCTAGTTATCGCAGGGTATACTCTGTTTATTTTGTGTATCGTCGATATCGTTATAATGTTATCTAGTTGTCACAGGGTATACTCTGTTTATCGTGTGTATCGTTATATTGTTATCTAGTTATCACATGGTATACTCTGGTTATCGTGTGTATCGTCGATATCGTTATATTGTTATCTAGTTATCACAGGGTATAATCTGTTTATCTTGTGTATCGTCGATATCGTTATATTGTTAACTAGTTATCACAGGGTATACTCTGTTTATCGTGCGTATCGTCGATATCGTTATATAGTTATCTAGTTATCACAGGGTATGCTCTGTTTATCGTGCGTATCGTCGATATCGTTATATTGTTATCTAGTTATCACAGGGTATAATCTGGTTATCGTGTGTATCTTCGATATCGTTATATTGTTATCTAGTTGTCATAGGGTATAATATGTTTATCGTGTGTAACGGCGATATTTCAATACTCAGTATTTATAGAGTGAGTCTATTGGCAGTATCCAATAATCGTTCAATTGTTTATTGTTCATTTTGTGTATCTGCGATATCCAATACGTATACAATGGCTAGTTGTTCACTAAGTTTTGTCGATTCCGTTATAATTTTTCTCCGTTAATTGTACGTTGTGTCTTAAGACGATATTCGGTTTTTTATTACTTGGTCGATGTGTATATTAGCGATATCGCTGTGATCAGTCATTGGTTAGTTGTTCATCGTGTGTATCGGCGATATCGTAACACTTTTGTTCTTAAGATGTATATCGTGTTTATCGATACCCTATGATAGTCTGTTGATAAATTGTACATTGTGTGTATTGGCGATATCCGTTAATCGTTGGTTAGTTGTGCATTGAGTGTATTGACGATACTCGTTCATCGGTTATTTGTGTCTATCGGTGATATCGTCATAATCACTACTTGAGGGAATGACATGGTTTTTTTTATCGTTCGCCCATCGTGCACACACCGTTCACACACCGTGCACACATCGTGCGCACAGCGCACATCGTGTAACGTTGTGCGATCCCACAACTGTACATATGTATATAGCTTGCCGATTCGTTATAATCAGTGTTTACATTGCATTTATGATTTCGTTATAATAATTGTGAATATTTTTACAATATTACGGCGAAATTGTCTTGATCATAAAGTGTCATTTTTAATATAGTTATAGACAATATCTAATGAAGTTTACAATAGATGGAGTGAGCTGCAGAAAATGTGTATGGCAGACATACTTAAAATAGCTGTTTTTATTTTTGATCTATCGACGATATCGCAATAATCGTTTTGTGATCAGTAGAGTCATATCTTCATCAATGTCCTAGCACGACTATGGAATTACACGTGTCGAAAAAGGTCCATTTAAATCATGTAACATCATTTTGAGATATACAACAAAAGGTTTAAAGCTGAACTATTTAGCTTAGCTATGATCAACAGATAATGAAGAAATCCAACACCATATCCGTTAAAAAGAACCAGAACGTTTTTCTGTGTGACAAGTTAGAACTTGTAGCAATTGATTTAGTTGGGTAAACTTTTCCATTATTACACTCTTGTCTAGTGTGGGTAATCTAACACCGTTACGGTCCACCTATAACACTGTAATAGTTACCAGGCTTAAGTTTGAGTGTAGGAAGACGCATTATTTGCTCCGTAAATAGTGTGTCAAATCGGATCGTAAGGCGCACATACTACCTGCTCTAGATCTACGACCCAAAGGTCATATCCAACCGCGGGCGGTGATTAACGTGTATTACATTGTAGACAAGTGTCTGCTGGAAATTTTCACTGCTCTATAGGAGGCGGTGCTAAAGGGCGTACGTGTCATGTGTAAAGCCTTATCGCACTGCCACCTGACAATCAAATAAGAATTTAAGCGATGCATAAAAGGGGAAGAGCTTCCTGACAGATGATTGGGCCCGTGTGCAAAATATATAATGTGTGTAAAGCTCCTCGGCTTCGGCATTCAAGTGTACAACGTTGGTCGAGGTGTAGGGTGATCTAGGGGATCCGGGCGATAGTGTTATGTGGGACGTACACTGATAGTGTTATGTGGGACGTACAATGTATATGAACGTCGTTTAAATCTGGAATATGATTCACTGATGTAAGGTAATCTGCATACACTCTGAAATGTACTATGTTTATAAGTTACATATCTTTACATCCTAGCAAACAACTATCCAGCACACACTTTTTTACATAGGTTATGTACAATGTTTTATCATGAACTCAGTTACCTTTTGTGGTTTCACTTGCGTTGACTTGTGTATAAAATGTTGATAATACGATTGTCATACTGCATTTATGACAACAAGTTTGGATGCTTGTTTGTTTGTTTGTTTGATTTTGTTTAACGTCCTATTAACAGCTAAGGTCATTTAAGGACGGCCTCCCCTGTGTGGAAGATGCATGCGTGCAGTGTATGTGTGTGTATTTGGGGAGGCTGTGATATGTTCGTGTTCGTCTCCTTGTGATAGCGCGGAACTGATGCCGACTTTATAGTGCTACCTCACTGAGACATACTGCCGAAGACACCAAGCAGGACGCCCCACCCGGTGACATTATACTG
This sequence comes from Mizuhopecten yessoensis, assembly GCF_002113885.1. NCBI lineage: Eukaryota > Metazoa > Mollusca > Bivalvia > Pectinida > Pectinidae > Mizuhopecten > Mizuhopecten yessoensis. The sequence goes on from NW_018404123.1 coordinate 54,029, forward strand.
ACAACGGGCGAACCAGTCGTCCCACTCCTAATTTGCTGAGCGTTAAGCAGGAGTAGAAACTACCATTTTTAAAGACTTTGGTATGTCTCGGCTAGGGGACAGAACCAAAAGCCTTCCTCACAGGGGCGAACGCTCAACAAATGGCCAAAAGTGAAGCATTGTCAAGGGAGACATTAGGAAGACGAAAGTTATTTAGAAAGGAGAGAAGAGATAAGGTCCCAAATTTAGTCGCCTCTTACGATCATGCAGTTGGAGGCAGCAAGTTTGGATGCTCTTCTTGTTTAAATATTACTTGAACGTTATTAATATTCCGTCATAAAACATGCAATCTAGATTTAACATAAATTACTGAATTGAATTACACAGCGATGTCTGTATTTTGTGTCTGTCCGGAGAAGACTTTGTCAATTTTTTAAAACTTAATTACTTCAACTTTATTTTCTTTAAATACAATTCCAAATTGAATTTTTGATTTGACGATTTTGAAAGAGTCATTATACTTAACATATTTTCCTCCCGCCAGTTTCAGTTTGGCCAAGTTTTTTTCCCTGTATAATCCGCAAATTGTTAGTTTATTGAAATTTGGTAGGCTTTATAAATTTTATATTCAGAAAGGTTTTGCAGAGTAATTGCCCTTTACTATCAACATGCTTGTTACGTATTCATAATTAGTGTGCAGTGTTTTTGTTCAAAATGCAACGTCGATAATCAGAGCTAATCAAAAAGAAATAATAGTGGATCCCGGAGTTCCTTTCCATGTGGCTTAATGTAGGCTCATATTGAGGATAAAATTAATGGTCAAAAATTGACATATTATATTGTTCATAAAAGATTACAAACTTATTTACTTTAAGCATTATATAAAGGAGATGTTATTTTCTTTCGCTTATGTTGAATTTCTATATTTTATTAATTGTATAAATATATTTATTTTGTTACCTAGATTGTCCTGGCTTGTGCTGCATTCATCCGCTGATATTTCCTAGAAACCAGATCGACTCCAAACAGGTAACTACGCCACCAACCGGCTACATACGAATCGAATGGCGGATATTTTGTTTGAAATAAAATATATAAAACTTAATCAGTTTTTTGTTTTTACCATGAGTGTCCTAGCATTGTCAATGATACATGTTTAAAAATCATCATATCATTTTTACTTATGAATTATTTCTTACTTGTCAGCTTTAGTTATGTAACTTTCTCGTAAGTGTTTAAAAAGTTAAAAATGAATTTGTACAAATTTGTATTCTTCTTTCATGATGTGTTTTCTTCATTATCATCGAATTACTTTTGTATCATCCATTCCTATTTATTTATTGTTTCATTAGGTCTTTTTGTTTGTTTTATGTTGTTTCTGTGGGGTATTTCTCCATCTTCTCTATATAGTTATTTGTTACCACCGAGAAGCTGTAAAATTAATCATGCATATCTTGATACTAGCATTACATTAACGTTATAAACCAATGAAGCAACGGGCGAAATCTAACTCCGTACACGTCTATGAATAGACCAACCGATTGAAATCCAACTCCATCTAAGCTTATGAATAGACGAACAGGTGAAATCTAACACCGTACAAGTCTATAAATAGACAAACCAGGGGAATCCCACTCGGTACAAGTCTATAAAAAGACGAACCAATGACACCCAACTCGTTGCCAGTCTGTAAAAGAAACCAATGGACTAAATCGGTGTTCATTCATCGTAAATAATATTATACTTTATACGGTATCCTAACATATACAAAAATGAAGCAAACCTAAATGTTCGATTGCCCTTGTCGTCAGCTGTGTTCATAGGATATATCCTTGGAGGATGCATTTGTTATTCTTTGATCAGTAATTAAATAAAGGTGTCGCATCATGATTAGAAGTTTAGAAAATAAATATTTGGTGTTAAGTTGTGAAATAAATACTTGATAGTGTTTGTATGGTTTAATAGACACACATGTATTAAATAAATTAACATTGGGGACACACCATGAACATGGGATGGACTTTATAATAGGATTTTCAGCTTATTCAAGCAGGTATACGTTACAGAATTATTTTGCATCGACATTTCAAGCTGGTGTGTCGGATAGTCGAATTACTATTTCTTGATGATCTGTGTGACGGTAGTTTTAGTGCGATGTCGCAGCTCTCAAGTACCTCGTTGAATGCGGCATATTCTAGGCTTGTCGCTGTCTATGTGTCATAACATTATAATAAGGGAAATTTAGATTGAAAATGAGCTTCTTTTCATAGCAATGATGATTTTGATCGCCAAAACCAGTAATATTTCTAAAACAAAACACACCCAAAAACAGGCGTTTCATATCTCTGACTTAAATCTTATTTTCGGTTCTCTGGGTTAAAATAATAAAATATCTTTACTACGGTGTCACCGCTGTCTCCTGGCTGCTGTTTTTTTGTTGGCCTTTCTATTCGAAGACTTGCCATGTGCACTTCTATTAAACCTTACTATTTGTAGGAGGTGAGCCGTATCTATCAGCATGCCTGTCGTGTTCGGAGTAGAAGTCGGAGATTCCAATGAAGTCGACTGGGATTGGGATGCGGAGCTAATAGATACCAATACGGGAAAGAAAGTATTTGATCTGAGTCACCAATATGTTCCTCCCGACCAGCTTTTTGCCAGTTCAAAGGATGGACCATGTCTTCTGAGCTGCCATAGCTGTGCAGCAGTGATGAAAATAGAGGAACTCATTCAGGTGAAAAGAGAATTTCACCCTGAAGTTGATGTTGATGATGTTTTCAGTGATATGGAGAACAAATATCGTTCAGAGATTGCACCGATATGTTATGCATGTGTGCAAATAATGACTGGAACACCAGACATTGGTTGTCCATCTGTGTTTTCAGAAGTCACAGAAGCGTATGACCATAGAAACAATTACATGCCACATGCGAGTAATTGGACGGCCACATCTGTAAAGGAGGACGACGAAGACCAACAAGAAAATTATAACAATGCTGAAACTACAGACAGGACACTGCAAGATCATGCAACTGTGAAAAACGACCCGAAATCCATTGATGTTGAAAACGAAGACTCGGGTGAAGAAGAGATGGACAACGGCGATACCTCTGGTGGAGATGTTAAAAAGCAGGAGATGATGGAAGAATATGAATCTGGTGTCAATTTCCCGGTTGAAGATACAGCGATGTACACATGCAAAGACTGCGATTCTGAGTTCAAAACAATGGACGAATTCGGGAAACACACAAGAACGCATGACCGAATCAACGCGAGGAAGTGCCCAGCTTGTAATGTACACTTGTCTAACAATAAGTTTTATGAACATTTGAAAAGGCACGGTAGAACAATCAAACAAACCATCAAAGAGCTGAAGAAAATAAGTCGAAAGGAAAAAATAAAGAAATTAAAGTTACGGAAGTGCTCTGTATGCTCATGGGCATTTCACAGTCGGTCTCGATTGAAAAAACATAGGCGAAAAGTCCATGTCAAGTGCATCTTTTGTAGTGACTATTTTATGGATGAAAAAGATTGTAAGAAACATATTGTGCAGGAAAAATGTAACGTGTACAGAAAATCTAAGGAGAAAGCATTCAGCATTTCCCCTCAACATAGGTTCCCCTGCACGACGTGTCAAAAGGTTCATTTTTCGCAGGATGATCTAACACGTCATCTCAAAATGCACATAACATATAAAAAATGCAGGATTTGTGGTTTAAAAATTAGAAGTGGAGAAATGTTTACGGGTCACATGCGCCAACACAGGATCGAACAGAAAGGAGATTCGATCGATTCTTCTTCCCTGACTCCCGCACCACAATGCGTTGTGGGCAAAAACGCCAGCTCGTGTACCATCGATGAAAGAAGCAGCTATGAATCCACATCACCTGCGCATACAGTACAAGAGGCAGAGGTCGATACTACGATAATATTAACCACATGGCGGCAGCTGTCTTTACGAATAAAAAACATGGCAAAATCGGATCAAGGAACTAACAGTACCGACATCAGTAGAAGCAGCATATCAAGTAGCAATGCCATTGCCAACAGCGACACCACCAATATTACCAACATTACACCAGTCAGCAACTCCCCAACCAAACGCAACCACCAAGTTTGTAGCAACAACTCCATCAGCGATCCTATCGACAACAAACAGACCTGCAGTAACATGATAACTTCTGAAGAGATGCATGACGCAATGAAAAAAGGCGGTCATAAATGCAAGAGCTCATCTTCTGAGAAGGAGAATATGACGAGGTTGCCTAAATCAGTGGAGGAAATCATATTGACAAAGAAGTTTTCTCTTAAAAGCAACGCAAAAAAGATTTATTTTAAGAAATCACCGGATATATTGCTCGCAAACAAACAGCAACTTCAACATAAGGTAATAAACGCACAAGAAAGCGTACGATCGTGCACTCCTTATGCCGGTAAGGAAAGAGACTTTTGAGAAAATCGTTTTTATGGATATAGAAATAATACTTCCCAATACCATGAATTTATAAGCAATGATAATTGATGCTTCCGGTATATTTGAGAGCATCACTTATTGCCGGAGCTCCCCCAGTGAAGTCGCGTGATTAAGTGGTAGGTCTCACCTACCGTGTTCGGCAAAAATTAGGAATCTGTCGAGTTGCGAGTCGACAGGTGTACGTTTAAGTGAACACGGGGAGCTCCATTAACAGTGATTGTACATCGGGTGAAAATGTGACATCACTGAATATTGTTATGACTGTTTAGCGATACAATTGTGTCTTTAATGTAAAGAATACGAGTGCTGGTTTAATGTCAAGGAAACGCTTTTTTTCCCGACGGAACTGATGCGAAGCAGCCTTGCTGAAATGATATAGATAACTTTGTGTGAATGCCAAAGTTCCGTGATATTGAAATCGGTACATACGTTAATCAGCAGTTTCCACTTGAAAAGCCTATTTCTCTTGGATAACCGAAGGTTGTTGATATACACAAAACGAACCTTCCAATACTATTTCAGCACAGAAAAGTGCTGGGTAAGCAGCTCTGGCTTATGATGTTCTGCAGATTTTGCAGCGGAACGTATTCAGTCACCACAACCATGCTAGCTAGCTCTGTTATTGAGTATCGACTTCATGATAGCCATGAACATGTCATTTTTATCAATTGTAACCAAACCATATTAGTTTGTGTCTAAACTATCCACTGACAGACGTTTAAATGACGAGTTGTTGATGATTGTTTTGAGGAATTGTATGCGGTGGCTGTTAGACAGTCGGGGGTCTTATTGCTAAGTAACGATGATGTGCGGTAGGTTAAGGCAATCATAAGAGCTTTATCATTACGTAGTATGAGTAGCTATTATGAAGTCGGTTGTTCTGTAGACCAATCCCTAATTGGCAGCGGTGCTGGGGTGTTTGACAGTAGGAGCTCTACTTGTACGTAGCGGCGTTGTGCCTTTTTTGAAGTAATAAGACTGTCCAGACTCCGGTCATTTTTTCTTTTTTTTTCTTCTTTTATGTTTATAATTGTGATTCAAAATTTGATTTGTCAGATGCAGTCATGCTAACAAAATATAATTTGCCCCTTTGTATTGTCGTTATTGTAATTCTTAACGGGATGTCTTTATAGACCATACATTTTTACTGTTACACATTCGTTTTGAATATGTATAATATTCCAACTTAAAGTGTTATAGAATTCAAAGCATATTTCATAACTTTAATGTTGTCTTAACCCATATATATGATTCGGTCACAAGTACTACATTTATTGATTTATGGATGGAATTAGCAAAAACATATAGGGAATATGTTGCAAATATGTTTATAGAGTTATTGTGTCTTAAAATATATCAACTTTAACTATACACGGAAAAAAGCATTGGTGGAATTTTCTGTTATCAAATCTTGCTTATTACGGAACAGAAACAATTTGTGAGCCACATGGTATATTGTTTTGCCACGGAGTTATATAATTTTCATCAATTAAAACGATATCATTTTTTCGAATATTTTAAAACTTCTACTCTTACTTTGCATAATGATATAATACTCAGACAGGAGTTATTAGGGCCCCGTATCGAAGATAAGGGTGCCCTATAGTAATCACTCTATCTGACTGTCCGTCCACAGAGTCAACTGACCAAAGGTCAAGGTCTTTGGGTCAAAGGTCAAGGTGACATTGTGTACCTTTTTTTACTGTTGAACATTTCGTTATGACATTATGAAGCAAAGCTGGTCGGAATTAAACAAGGAGTCATTTGACCAAAGGTCAAGGTCACTGGGTCAATGTCAAGGTCATTTTTTTTTTTTTTTTTACTGATAAACATTTTGTTTATGTTATTATGAAGCTAGGTTTTTCAGAACTTAACACGGAGTCAACTGACCTAATGTCCAGGCTACGGGGTCCAAAGGTTCAAGGTCAAGGTCAAGTTTTGTATTTTCACTGAAGTCAACTTACCAAAGATAAGGGTCACTGGGTTAAAGGTCAGGGTCATTTAGGTCCAAAGGTCAAAGACCAAGTGGATCTCGGACTTTGATCCTGGCTCTTGATGGAGGAGGTATTTAAGGTGAAATGAAACAAATCAAAGCTAACAAATGAGTATCGCTCCGGAATTTAAATTTCTGTAAGCCCAGCAAATGTGAAGGTGGAAGGAAACAAGACTCACATCATATTACATGTAAAATGAATATTGTGCTTCCTTGTGATTCTTTTTGAAGTCCAAATGTCCAACGTCAAGCTCACCTATATGGGCAGATTGCTTCTTGGTGATTATGGGGAGTATATTGACACAAGACAGGACCCTTACTGACCTGTCGGTGTTCTAGTTATCATTTGTTAACCACGTGGCCAAAGAATTCGAAATGATACGCTGTTATACGTTTTAAGCAAGGTTTACTTGATTAAGTTGATACGATAGAATAGTTTTATAGAATAGTTATAAATAAAATGACATTGTTATCGTCTGAATTGTGTCTATGTTCTTAATGTACATATCCAAGGTAATATATTTACTCTATTTTCTCAGCTAAATATAACAAAATAAACCACAGTATCAGGACACAAAGGCAAAACATTCCCACCATTCACTATGTTATACCCTTATTTCCTGTTTATGAATCCATTGTCATCCCTATGTCACAATGTTTCTTTCACCCCTAAGGGCATGACTCTCAGTGGTCGTATAATGTCACCGGATGCAATCAAGTGAGGTAGCGCTCTAAACCGGCATCAGATCCACGTTTTGGCAAGGCAGAAAACACATCAGCATGCCCTGCCTCCTGAAAACATACACACAAGCACGCGTACATTGCACACATGGAGTCACTTCTTGTTAATACAGGTAGGATGCTTAACTGAATAAAACCAAACCTTAGGAAATAATTCCTCTGTCACCACAGGAGTATTTTTTAAGGATTGAATCTTGCTTTGGTTGATTCCATGGGGTGATAAATTGAGTTGGTATTAAAACAAATTTAGCATGTACTACGAATATTTCAATCAACATGGTTTTTTTCAATAATTGGAACTTGTGAAATTCCATTCTGATAGTGTGTCCCAGAATTTGGAGTTTGTACAATTCTACGTAATGACGAAATGAATAATAGTATAGTCCATCATTGAAAGGCCATTAACAAAATGATGTTTTACGCGCGCGTATAGTTCAAAACAGCCAAATTATGAAGAAACCAAACACTATTTTTTTGTGAATGCCATATCTAAAGATTGTTGATGTATGCATACGTTTAGATATTTAATTTTTGACACGCCATCCCGGAAGAATAATGTCTGGACGCAGTGCGCATGCTCAGCTGTTCGTCGACGACAGCCATCTTTTTACTAGCTCGAAGTGAAGAACCGCTAAATATCGAGGTCCTTCGTCTTCCGGAATGTGAAACTGCATTAATTGAATGTTGAATTAGACAGTAAACCAGACATGGCTTGAAAGGACGAAATAATTTGACATGGCAGTTGGCTGTTCGACTGAATTTCATATTTGACGTCACCACATGGATGTGTGATCCACGTTGTTTTCGCCATGTACCGGGGCCTGATACCGACACAAGAGGCAGAATGGGTAGCTGGAAGGATAATATCTATGGAAGCACATGAAGGGTGAATAACAGTTGCTTATATTTTGCTGATTTATCGTCTTTGGTTACTCGAACAAGTTCTTGTGTAGATTCTATAAAAATGTAAAATCTCGTACAAGTGGCATGTCCTTTGTTTAAAAATGTCAATAGTTGTCTTCCTTCTCAAAATCTGAAAATATGTATCCATACGCACAGGCAAGGTTAATCTTGTCAATTTCATTTGCAAATGAAACAGGTAACATTTGGTAGTTGCATTGAGCCCAACTTAGAAATCATTACTATGGGTATGATGTACAGTGTGTTGACAAAAACCATATAGGACCTCACGGGAACAATACCATATGACGTCACAATCAACTACAACGAGGGCGGTCATGGTCAAGTCAGGTAAATTTTAAGATTTCATTGCGAACCATTGTTTACAATCTTAAAATTGAAAGGATACGAGAAAAAAATCATTCTCTACGATGTGGGTTATACCAGGGAAATCCTGACCCTCTGGGTGATATTCTTAAACATCAAATTAAAGCAAGCTTCAGTTTAGACACTCAAGAAAAAAATCAACACACGGGCAAGAAATACAACAGCGTCGATGCAAAATAAGGTAAATCGAGTTGATGCGAAAAACCTTAAATAAGTCTAAATAACCACAGAATATTTCAGGTCGAAATTCGGATCATGACTACGCCTTTCAATGCATTCCATACAAACTAAAGTATCTCGAGTTGAAAACCCCTTTAAAGAAGTGTTTTGATCAATAGGGCAAATATACTTGGGACAAGGAAACTACCGACCGAGAGAATAAAGCTTATCTTTCATGGAGTTTGGTAATGTTATGACCACTGTTGGAATACTGTATGTAATTAACAAGATTAAAAGTGAACGAAATGTGGTATAGGTTTAATTTGCAGTTCAGGGGGATTAATAAGTAACTCTCAAAATGCTTCGAGGAGAAAAATAAAAGAAAAAGAAAATCAGTCTCCATGCCTATGGGGTTGTGCCAATCCCGATCCAAGTGCGGTTTACTCTGAAACTCCACTGCAGTATCGAACAAGTCGAGAAAGGGCTTGCAATTGGATGCACTATATCAATTATCCCGTTTGCTATGAAAATGCATATCGCCATCAAAGCGGTGAGATAGAGAAACAAAAGGACCAGAAGTTCAGACAGGAATGTACCAACCAGCGAACCGGAGAATCGTGAATGATTTAAATACTTACCAGAAGACATACTTTCTCTCAATATCATCGGAAATACTCCAATGAAGTTCAAGACAAAATTCAGATCACAAGGAAAGACAACCTTGCCAAGTTTAAGTCAGAGATCAAGAAGAAGGCAACAACATAAATCAGATAAAAAGTTGTTCGCTGGTTCGTTTTACATCTGCAGTGGAGGATTTCAAAGTATCCGCCAATCCATCTCTGATCCAAGTCGCTAATCTGCTCGAAACGGCATTGGCAAACACCGTTTACTCTTTTTTTTCGTGCATGTGAGAGTCATGTATCTCGATCAGGAACAAAATGTGTATGTCTCAACTGGTTATATTCACCAGCACCACGCTGCCTTCATTGTATTAGTGCTGTGCATGTAACGTCGATTTCGTTTGTCGATAAAGGACGGTTGTTTGGGTAAGGCTGCTAGTATTGAAGGCTGTCGTTCATGTATTGTTTGATGATTTCTCTGTTCGAAGATATTGTTAGACTCTCGTCGCTGCGGTGTGAGTCGACGCAATGAACTCGACAGCTTACAACACCTAGAACAACGCCGCTTTTAAGCAAGTTCGGGTAATAGGAAATACCTTCCACCTTTCTCGACGAATGGACAAAGTTATAAGCTTTCGTCAGCATTTCGTTTTTTGTCACAGCGATGTGATCGTGGCAATGTTTCAAGGTTTTGACCCACTAAATGAGGTGCAAATGAAGTGCTACACCTCATTCTAGTGACACGTGTCAACCCAAATGAGATGCAAAGTGGCCGCCATAAGGTGCAAAATGGCCGCCAACTCAAAAATGAGGTGCAGAATGTACGTGACAAATCGGCATGAGGTGCCAAATGGCCGCCATCGAAAAAATCATAAAATTTGAAGAAAGAAAAAAGAAATTGAAAAAGAAAGAAAGAAAAAAAAGAAAAAAATAAAAAAATTTGAAAAACAAAATATAAAAGTATGAGGGGAAAAAAATGAAAAAAAAATGATGTTTTTCAAATAGAATAATTTTAAATATATTTCATAATTTGATTTTTTTTCTCAAAATGGCTGTCATCTCAAAACATGAAGTGAAGAGTGTACGTGTCAACCAGGCATGCAAAATGGCCGCCTCCCCTGTTTAAAATCGGACCAGTACGGCTAGTGGCCGGCATGAGGTACAAAATGGGCGCCATATCAAAATGAGAGAAACATTTAATTAACGTGACGGCTAGTATACATACTACAGATATTTGATTAAACTACTTGTGCTTACAGTCGATCAATTGATCCGTATTGACTGCTATTTGATGACGTATGTTGACACTAACCTGTATAGACATGTCGTCCGGGACAGTAAACTAGTCTAGACCGGTGGTGTCAACACACATGTGACGGGTATGGACAGGTACTGGTAATTAACTACCGGCTTTTGTACATTTTTTGTACGGCTTTTTTTCTGTTGTTTTTCTCTTTTTCTCCTGCTTTCTTACTTGTCCAGGACAAAGTTTGATATTTCGGTTATAATTGACGACAATCTTTGCCATTGTATTTCAGATAGTTCTATCGATTTAGGATGACCGCCATATCTCCTGAAACAGACACTTATTGTCGTACCCGCCTTCACCACTTCAACAAATACCGGTTGACGTAGCTGGAAAATGAACATTTCTTATTATGAATAGTTTCAAAAACAAAATGCAATTAACTCCGTAAAAATATATATTTTTTTCAGTAAATCGATAAACTTATTTCTTTTTCAGTTGAAAGATATTGATATTGTCTTAGAAACTCAATAATATCTTTCTCTTTCATATTTCCATCTGCTTGACTCTCAGCTTCTTTCTTCAAAAGTCCCTTTCTATATTATTTTGATATTTTTTCAATCCATTTCTCTCTGTTATTATCTCTAGCTCGTTAGCTGATTTTGCTGAAGAATTCGTCTTCTTCTGTATCCTCCTCATCCTCATTTTCGGTATCCAATATGATCGAATCCCCAAAAATGTCAGACCTCTGCCTCCTTTTCGGACTTTGAACATCATCCTCTTCATGTTTTCTCTTTACAGCAGTGTTCTCTGGGCACCGTCGTTTTACATGTCTCTGTAAATCGTGCATGTCTTGAAAAACAATACCACAATCGTCGCAGGCAGGCATCTCGTCGGTAATTTTTTCGTTATGTTCTGTGTTTTCGGAATACTGTATACTGATCCCCTAAATCTTGGAGCACATCACTGTACGTCTGTCCTCTCGAACTGTCGTGTCGGAAGTGAGAGTCAATGTCTATGTTCTGTTCTTTTACAGACAACCATATCGGGTTTGCATCTAAAGCATTGATACGAATGTGCAAAGATTCTGGCGTAGTTTGTTTCAAATCCACCAATAAGTAAGTAGCCATATGGTTTACTCGTAGCTTCAGCAAAGTTTCGCATAAAGTGCTGAAAGTTATCCGGATACATTTGCCTTGCCAGGGTCATGACTTGTTGTTTGTCGATCGGACTATTGAATAAGTGAGATAATGGCAGCTCCTCCTCTGCGTCGGGTCTTTGTTGTAGTAAAGGTTTTGATTGATGGCTATAACTGACAAGTTCCGGTGATAACTCCCCTCGGTAAAAAGTAAAAATACGAGGTGGCTACTAAATTGACTACTTAGTCTGTAATTTGTAATCTGTATCTTTGTCCCAGAAAACGATCTGAGCTAATTAATGCTTTTGTCTAAATTGTAAAGTCAATTATCAAGCTTCAGATGGCAACAGGTGTTATAACCCGTGTACATTAATGGACAGTGGGGTCAAGTTAATGGGATGACGTACACGTACATTTGGCGGCACCGTATGCCGATCTCATCACCTTGTTCAAACACCGCACCCAACAAATGTATGGGTTAAATATACTTAATCAGTGTACATGGTCTTCATTTACCTTTTACAGTACCGTAACAAACACAAATACGTCCGAATGCTAGATTAGAAATTATAAGTATCGCCTTGAAACACCATTTCGAAGTGCCGATGTTCGGCCTTTCGGATCACTTCAAACGAATTATCGTATCTGTGTACTTTCGTGGTTAGACGTTTTAGAATTTCAAGTGATCAAGAAAAGTTATTTAGCATCGCAGTTATGCAGTTTTTAGAACAACAAACCGTTTGGAATGTATTCGATGGTCGCTTATATTAGGTGCCAATCTTCAGAATTTAAAGGGCCGGTTTCCAAAACGGCCCCTTCTCTGATTCAAATTTCCTGTTGGTGGTGCATTGCCCATGCCGTTGTTGTCACAAATCTATAAAGTATAAAGATTTAGGTCACTTGGTTTGTTTTTTATGGCTCCTCAAAGTTGTACCTTTCAGAAGCTGTCTAAGTGTTGATAAAATGTGCATGTTATGTAAAATATTAATGAAAATCTAATCAAATGATGGTCACCGTAAAGAATACATTCATGGCATGATTGTGACAAAAAATCATGTTTCCATCGCGCCATTTGGCTGTTTTATGGAAGAAACAATCTCAAAAATGCCATTTTCGATGATAACATTTTAGACACAAAAACTGTGTTTTTTAGAGAATACACCCTTTTATGGGCGTTGGATGCAAACCAATTTTTATCCTATTAAACAGTACGTAATATGCTATTGATGAGAGGAAAAATCATCAAAATGTAAGTGGTGGAACATTTTCAAATGTTGGGTTGAATTAGCCTATGGTTGAATTGCCGATTTTCGACTTTCTTTAGATAATTAACAAAAAAACGAGAGTATTTGCTCGGTATGTTGAGAATATGTACACAGATATGAAAAAAAGTGAGAGAAACACTTTTTCATAAAAAAAATCCAAGATGGCTACTTCACAAGTCCCCGTGGTTGAAGACATTGGCTGACAAATAGACAGAACAACAAACAAAACGTGTTCCTTATGATTTTGGTTGGTTTTCGCATTTACGGGAGTGTTCATAGCTACGGGCGATTGTATAATACCTATATTTATAAGTTTGGTTAGTCACATGGTAACGGGGATCTTTCATATCGAGCCCCAAACATACTTTCGACATATGCACTCCGTTGCCGCATGGAAAACTATTTCAAGTTTTGTCGGAATTTCTTTACCTGTGGTTGTAATGGTCGAGGGTTTTCCAGCGTCCTGTAATACCCAAGGTAGTACAAGATACTGGAGATGTGCGCACACATTCCCATCGTTCTCTCTCCAACTGGGCACTGGCAGTAGTAGTCCTTTATTGGGGCCTCAACATCGGGTGAAACGGTGAACCGTATCCAAACGTTATATTTCGTTTGGCTTTTGTGTCGAGAATGTATTTGACATCGGAGAAGGTCTGGGGAGTGCTGGTAAAGCCACACCTCATAGTCTCCGTCATCACTTAAATGTTCGGCGATGTAACCAGGAGCCAGAGATATCTGATACGTTCCACACGTAATGGTTCTCAAGTAATCAAGATCGAGACGGGGAAACAGTACGGAAGATGCATCCATCTTGACAAACTCGGACCTTGCCCGTCTAGATAGATCCGGATCTGTCTTGACTCTCTGAGCTAAACCATTCGGTGTTGTCAAACGGTCCTTCATACGTTCAGCCATTAGCCTATCTTTGGCATCTCTCTCTGGAGATCTCTGGTAGATCGGTCCTCTAATACCATTCAGACAGGCTGTGACGGTTCGAAGCAAAGCCTCGATGACATTGATAAAGCTGTTAGACACCAATTGCGTTCGGAAGAACGTCCAGTGTTTCAGACGACCATGATAGGATTCCACAATCCACCTCGATTTGGTGATAGTTCTGTCAAGATTTGCTTGGACGTCAGAATGTTGACTTTGACCGGGTTTCAGGTATGACGGCATGCTAGCATTGAGGCCAGAGGCTTCGAGAACTGGTAGGACATCTCTAAAACCTCGGTCAACGACAACGTTGTCGTCTGGTTGTAGCCAAGTAACTAGCTTGTCCATGACTTTTTTTGTAATTGTAGCATCATTTTCGCTGCCAGTGAATGGTCCTACTGTGTCCAGAATGTAGCCATCTGGTAAGGCGATGCTCATGAATTTGAGATAGTTTCTCTTCTTCTGGCCACAGTAGGACATTCTCTGGAGCTTGTGGTCGGAGCTTTTCTGGATATAAATATAGGTGCCATCTAATATGGCAGTGGCTTTATCTCCAAAAAATGCTTCTGAAAAGACAGTATTGTGCCCGAGCAACTGTTCTCTTGTCAAGTGATCCGGACCTAGAAATTGTGGGACTATCGATGTGTCTAATGCCTGTACTATGGAGTGGAAAGTTTTGGACACACTTGACTTGGAAATTCCAAAAAGAGAAGAACACTGACTCCAGGAAATGTCGGTTTTCAGTTTTACCCAGAACAGTAATAGAGCATCGTGTGTAGTCTTGGTATATATACCAGATGAAAGATATGGGGAACAGTGCGAGTGGATTTCGAGGAACTGATCTTTGGACCAACCTGTCCAGGCCATGCATGCCGAGTCATCAAGAGAAGAAAAGCTTATTGTAAACGCAGACTGGTTCTGTGAAAGGACGTGCGACACCTCTAGGAGGTCATTAATGATTTCGGACGATTTTGATGGTAACTGAGATTCCAAGGAACCTCTACCATCAAGGACAACCTCTGTAGACGGATCTAAGTCGTTACCAATAAGGTGAATGGAGCAGACGCGGGATGAGGTGGGACACCACAGTTTGTGTGAATAGATCAGGTGATGTCTTGCACGTTTTGGTAAGACTGATGATTTTGTTCCATTTCTTGCAAAGGTAACAAGACAGAGACAGCATTTTTTGTGTGAAGATGATCCATTCAAAAGATCATGAAGGGTCAGCAACGGCAGGATATGGGACGGGGAGTCGTCTTCTTCCTCTATTTCCTGGTTCTGCTCGGGTTCAGGTTCAGGCTGATTTTTGTTCCGAAGATACTTCATGTAGCACTTCTGGCAAATAAGTGCTTGTTCCTTTGCTGACATCAATCCTTGTTGCACCAGCGTATCTAGGAGCCATTTATATTGTGGACTATTTACATTGCGTGCACTTCTGTTCTTATTGCCACTACGTTTCTTGAAGTATACTTGACACCCTTCTCCAACACATTTACCCTCCATCTTGAAACAATAACGATTGGTTTATGAAGCGTCGATAAAGTAACAAAATAGCAAGCCACCGATGATTGCTGTAAACAGCTAATACTTAGTAGTTTGGTACAATTATGCGAAAATGTGTGATAAATAACGAACAACTAATTACACAAAATAACAAGACAATATAATAAATCACATTCAATACCTCCAAGAAGCGCAGAATTGATTGATTACTTAGAACAAAATAAAGTATTTCATATGGATAATCTATCTATTCGATGTGGCGTGGTCGGCAGGCACAAAGAAAGTGAGACAAGTCAGGGTCCCAACCCTGACAGAGCCACAACGCTTTGGAGATGGGACAATAAAACAAGGAAAGTGAGACAAGAATAGCTAGCGTCGAGTCAATGATTCCGTAAACGTATAGACAAAGACAAGAAGATACGGATAAATGTACAAGGCCACACGATCAGAAAATTCAGAAGAGGACAACTTGAGATAGAACAGTATTCATGTATCAGGGTGTCCTCAGTGTAAATCTTTATATCGATACTGTTTATTTAGTCGTTACACATCATAAAACTGTCATGAAAATATCCGCTCTGATATTCAATATAAAAGTTTGTATATAATAAGCTATATAATAGGGTTTCAGACAAGGTTGTTACTCATTTCCCCTTTTCTTTCAATTTACAACCACATTCAGGCGGCGATATGAGAACGTTCCACCACATGGAATTAGCTGATTTTTGGTACACATATGAAACAAGTAAAGCTCTATCCGATTTTCTGATGGAAATTTGCATCCAAAACTATATAACGGGAGAAAATTGCAATTTTATGGCATTTTTCTTCATAATTGTGTCTCTGCAAGTGCATTTTCATCCGAGAATATTTTTTTTATGTTTTATGAATAAACACGATGTTTTGGAAATATTTATCAAAAGAAATTTATACTACAGTGTATGTTGCGAATTACAATTTCGAGATAACCTTCTTTTATTTACGAACTTATGTCTTTGATGCTGAAATTGACAACTTTATAAAAATACATTTTCACTGAAATTATGAAATCTGGGTGTCGAAAAGGTGTAAAATTATTCTTCGGAAAAGAAAAAAACAGTAGTTGAGCTAGATAAGAAATTATACGGGGGCAGGCTCCTATGGAGAATTAACATTACTGGAAACAGGCCCTTTATTTAGCTTTAAACATATTTGTTGCCAATAAAATTGAACAAGGGATGGGGCACAAGTTTTTACAAATGATCACAGCCTTCTCCCGTCATACATTTACAATTAAATGTCAACAATGATAATAGGCATAAACATAAGTAGATATATATAAATATATATTGAATTTAGTACCGGAATGTGATCGGTACAGATGGTACGGGACTAAACACATTCCCTCAAGCATGGGACAAACCTTTTCTGTAAAAAGGAATATTCACGGGACGAATATCCCTTTTCAAATGTTTTCATAAAGTGACATTTGGTTGCTGTTTCGTATGTCAGCAATATCGTACATGTAATTCTTCCATATAATGCATGCGTTATTAGAAAGCTTCCGTCTTTAATCTCGACTGCATGCCTTCCATTCTTTAAAAATCATTTTGATATCATCCCCAGAGCAAAACGATACACTGGTTGTCAAAGACTGACTGAAGCTATGAAATCAATTTAATGACGTTGTAATTTATGTTTCATCATTTATAACGGTAAATAATAAGGTATTTCTTTGTATATTTCTCTTATCAGTTTAATGAAGTTTTGTGTTTACATCTGTACTTTAATTAAAAGTAATTAAATTAGAAACACAAAATTTGGGGGAAATAAAACAACGGAACGAAAAGAAAAAAAAGAAAAATACAAACAATAATGAAAATATATACTAAATATATAATTTTAAATATAATTAAAATGGATTAAATGTCCATGTGAAGGAAGTAAATATAGAAAAAATTAGATTAACGACCGACTAAAAAAACTATCTGCTTTCACCCTTCACAGGGCTCTTCAGGTTTATTCGAAAGAACAACTTCGTGACGTCACAATTACATGTCATCACACTAAAATAGTAACGTGACGTCACGAAGTACACAAGATTGGTGGACAAGTTAGCGTAAAATTTTACTGTGGCCTGTTGAGACTTGGTTTTAATATTTTGATTAGTTGGTCTTCTTTCGTTTCTCTTAAAATAATGTCTGATGAAAATAGTTGATACAAAGGTACATGTAATACATTAAATTTATCTCCAGCACATTCATGAATATGTTTGTTAACATGAAGATTTCGTAAAGAATCAGTTCTAATTTGTTGATATGTACAGTCATACGTGTTCTGAGTTCATTACCGGTTTGACCGATGTAAAAATCTCAACATTTGCATAAATTACATTTTTTGATTTACAATTCATATTTACATTCACAGTAAATTTCAAACCATTCTTGAAAATAAAAGTATTACACTCGATAATCATAGGACATGTGGCACATCTTAAACTAAGTACATGTCAACATACGTTTCAAGTTCTTAGGTTGGCGTCTACAATGTAAAATAGCATGTTTATTAAAAATGTTTCTCATACGCCTGCTACTTTGCTTTAACTCTTCACATTTGTTCTTTATCACAGGAAACATTACAATTCCGTGGATTGAAAGTAGAAACAAAAGGAACTAACTTTGATTCATCCTTTAGTTTTTGTAGACGGGAAGTTAAGGGTCCCTTTTCAATAGCTTTCTGTATACCATGTTCTACTATCTCAGTAGGATAACATTGAGCTTTAAGGTATTGCTTTAGTTAAATATTTATATATATAAAAGTACGATGATGAAATGGTTCGGTGTGATATATTCTGCGCCACTTTATCCCTCCCTCTTTAAATATACCAAACTCCTTCACTATCGGGATGGATCAGTGAGGGACCAGTGAGGGACGAGGGACTAACCCACTTAGTGACCAGGTCAGAGAGGGACCAGTGAGGGACGAGAGACTGATCCACTTATTGACCAGGTCAGTTAGGGACCAGTGAGGGACGAGGGACTGACCCACTTAGTGACCAGGTCGTTAAGTTTATGATTACGCAAACACTTTCATCAAGACGGAAGTATAATGTTCTCCGATCAGCAGGTGCCGCAGGTGCCGCAAGAAGTGCCGCAAGAAGTGAGGTTTTATTTTAAAAAAGGTATACTTTTGAATAACATCTCTAATAAAAAGTTGTTTGTCAAGGTACTTTTGCGTCAATTTCTTTAACAAAATACTTTAATTTAACTCATACCTGTTAAAAATTTAACTTGAAAAGACTTTCGTTGTTGTAAATCTTCATGAATACTAAAACAAATCGTCACAGACTGTAAAAACCTGTTTCCATATAGTTTCTTGATTGAAATTGTTTCACAAATACTGTGTTTTTATTTGATGATTATAAAGTTCCATACATGTTTACAAATATTGTGTTGACCTTTTTTCTTGCAATATAGACAGTACAAGACTGGCAACTATTCCACTTGACTTGCAAAGCTATTATTTGAGTTAGATCATTTAAGGCATCTTGGAATCAGACAAATGTTGTAGTTTACTTTCTATAAAAAGTCAACAGAACTGGGTCTCTTGAAGTCTATATATTATATGAAATCAAAAAAGAAATTGTTCCAAACATTTGACTGGACTTGTACGACGAAAATGAGAAATTGTCTCAGACAGGCTGAGAAGATTTAAGTGTAGACTCTTCTAGAGAACTGATAATGAATCAGTACTGTAGGTAGAGATGGAAATCCCAGGTTTGATGTATATACAATGTACTAATCTTGTTGTTTGGATTGGTTGGGACAAGACAAGACAAGACAAGACAAGATTTTATTCTTTTAAACCACAATATACATGTGATATTAAGAAAATATACAATGGGTACATTCAAGTTAGAGTACGTGCTGTTTTAGCCAGGAGAACGGGCTCTCTCTATTACTATATAAATATATTTGCATATTTTAACTAGTAAAACTTTGTTATTTGTTGAAAAAAGTTGCTGGAATTTTAAACAGTTTGGTTGCCTGCTATAGTAATTTGGAATATACAATTTTCTTTTATTTGAAACATTTGGACAATTAAACATATAATGAAATTCATCTCCAACTTCAGTATTACACAAATGGCATATTCTATTTCTTCCCTCTATATTTAACCATCTTCCTCTTTCTATTGGAAGTCTGGCATTGCCAGTTCTAAATTTACAGAACATAATGGCATTTTTTGTAGACAGGATATTTAGATAATTTTCAATTTTTAGTTCATCTTTAAATAATTTATAATTTATTCCTTTGCTGGATTCATTTTTGTCAGAATCCCAATTTTGCAAAATTTGGTAAAATAAAATTCGTTCAGCAGGTTTTTTTAACCACAAAATATTTGGAAATGTTTGTGATATCCATATATTGGATAATCCACACTCATCAAGTATATTTTTCACATATCTCATCCAGGGGATGTAATAACCAGTTTCCCCATTTTCTTCTGCAATTTTGTGAAATAGTAATTTATACAAAATATTGGATATTTTAATATAATCTACTTCTTCAAGGTTTGCCCAGAAAGTGATCATTCTCACTTTTATATTTATTGATAGGGGATATCTCCCCAATTCGCTATACACCATAAAATTTGGGGTAGACTTGTGTAGTGACCTGTGTGTGTATGGTGGCTGTTGTGTATAGGATCAGGTATCTTAGTTACCTGACATTGTTTATACCAAAGAAGGTAACACATTTCTGAGTAAAACTATTCCCTCCAATTTCGTTTTATCCCTCCTCCCATTCTTATATATCATGCCCGTTCTTCTTGATGGAAAGAGTTGCTTAATACCTAGACAACAATTTACTGTGCGGTATGCTTGTCAGAGGGATTTTTTCGTTGACTATGCGATTAATAGTCCCTTGAGCCATTGGTGTAGTCTCCATATATATACACCCAATGTCGACTCTTTGTTATTAAATTTACTCCGCATATGAAACAGGTGACTTTATCACTTTGTCCTGATTATAAAAACCCGTTAAATGCAAGCTGGTTTGAAGTCTGATGCACTTGTTGTGGCCACTCCTTAAATGTTTTGATACGGTCCTCACATTTGATAACTGACTAATAATCTGCTCGAATCTGATATGAAGTATGGCGGATACCTCCCCTTTATTGCGTCATGCATTCCTTCTACATCGATCCCCTTTACTGCGGCATACATTACATCATCCCTCCCCTTTTACGGGTATAAACTCCTCTTTATTGCGTCATACATTCCAGAGGTCAAGGTCATCCCTCCCCCAAAAAAAGGAATGTATGACGCAATAAAGGGGAGGTACAAGGAATGTATGACGCAATAAAGGGGAGGTACAAGGAATGTGTGTAGGCAGGACAGGACACGTATCGAGTTAAAAATAGCCGTGCAGGTTTTGGTTGTGGAGGTAAGCCGGAGTTCCCGGATAAAAAAAACAACCGACCGGTGGTCAGTACCTGGCGACTGCCCCACGTAGGTCTCGTACCCACGACCCAGTGGTTGAGGGCTAGTGGCAGCAGAATGTCAGACGCCTTAACCACTTGGCCATCGCGGCCCCCGACTTCCTATCCATAATTTGATACTAAAAGGTAGAGTGTTGTTCCAGCGCTCTGTGATGTATTTCCAAGGAAGAGCATCAATTTCTTCCGCGCCTTTCATTTTTTACCGAGCTGTACATCTATCTCAGGATCAACATATTGCAAAGAAAGTATCTCGATACGGAAAGGGGCACATTTTACCGATCGATGATTGTCAACAGAGGTCAAAATGAAGATCAGAGTAACGTGTTTTTGGTAGAATAAATGAGGTCACCTCAGGATATATTTGCATACCAAACATTTTCAAGAGTTATAGTCAAAGCATAATTCATCGCATCCTCCTTCTCGTACTCTGCATTCCGCCATCAAGAGACGTAACTGTACGTGAACTTGCAGATCAAATATGATTACATGTAAAAACGTATAAAGATATGCCATGGACAACTTGTTTTCAAAGGTTTTGATCAAAGGTGAAAGAATAGGCCTCAGTGACCTTCTTATACTTATACTCTGCACTCCGCCACAATTCCAAGATGTATTTGGAAGCAAAATAAAGGAAATACCTCGAACAAATATTTTCGAAAGTTGCTGTCAAAGGTCGTACTATGTAACCAGAACCGGAGGTAGATACGAGGGTTCGATTTACTGACTTCTTGATTATGAAACTGGGAACTGTAAATGAAATTTATTATGATATTACTTTTCTGTAGCATTACAAATAAAACAATACACAGCTAGGTCGCAAGTTAATATATATTAGTTTATAAATATCGATACACAATATAAATATATATTACATTCAAACAGCTTTTCAAATCGACAAATGTCCTTTTTATTATTATTTCCGTTATGAGGTTACAAATATCTTGACTCAATCTTAACCAATGAGTGAGCACTTCATGATTTTTGATAGATGAAATATGTTTCATTTTATTTCAAGCTTTAGTTAACACCATAGGGATTTGACATCAGTGCTCGTGTCAGTACAAACGATCCAATACATAGTTAGGTATGTAAAATTGTTGAAATTGTCAACACAAACGGTGCTGTTTGCTTTATTGTTCTGTTTGTGCTTTCAGCTTCTTCCGACTTGAATCATGACTGTTCTTGTTAAACCAGCTTCTTTGCCTCCGACTGCTGTTTCGATTGTATCTGTCGCATCAATTTCCAATTTACGTGTCGATTGTTTCTGTCAAATAAGATACTTCCACCCGACTGCAAACATGTTTTCCTTACTCCGTACACCATTCTGACTGCTCTTCTAGTAAAACGATATCCATCCTTCTAACTAATGTTCCAGTCGCCCGTTTCAAACGCTCTTCCCTTCTTCCGACTAATGCTTTGGTTACCCTTCCAACTGTCACGTTACTCAAGCTAATTATGTTCTTGCTCATCCTAGCAGACCAGGTTTCCTCCCTCCGACTGCTAGTTGTATTGTCGTCTCTCGAACTTCAACAATCGGCTTTTATGTTTAATACCCTTATTATGCTCACGAAAACTATCTTTGCACCTGAATGACTTGTTGCAAACAGTGCAATTAAACGGTTTCTCACGAGTATGGATCAACATGTGCTTAACTAAACCATGACGGGTATCATAACCGCGGTCACATGTATCACAAGTGTAGAGTCGGTAGTCCTTGAACTGATTGTGTGTTCTTAGGTGGCGACTGTACTCAAGGCGCCTAGTAAATTTCTTTTTACAGACAGTACATTTCATGATTTTTCCGTTTTCGTGTTTCATAAGGTGTCGCTTTAGATGATGACTCTCGAAAAATTGCTCACTACATATATGACACTTGTATCGCTTTTCCCCTGTATGAAGACGCCGATGCCGTTCCATGTGAGTTTTCTGTGTAAAGCCTTTATCGCAAATACCACACCGGAAACAGTTCGTCAGTGATTCCGGTGTATCCCTATCCTTGTCCAGGTGTGTAGCCATATGCCGCTTTAGATTGACTTTTTGTGTGAAGGACTTTTGACAGATGTCACACTGAAATGGATGGTCACCAGTGTGAACGGTCAGGTGCTTCACTAGGTCTCCTCGGCTCTGACAGTTCTTATTGCATATGTCACACTGGTACGGTCCGTTTCCCTCGTGGATCAACATATGACGGGAGAGGTTGAATCTACGCCGGAACGTCTTCGAGCAGTGTTTACATTTCAAAGGTTTTGGGGAGCTATCAGGATTTCCTGAAAAATCTTCTAGGTCCTCAGATCCGCCGACATTGCAGTCCGATGACTTAGTTGATTCACTTGATGACCCGTTGTCAGAGGATGCTTCCTCTTTTCTATCTGATTGCCACTCAGACTGACAGTCCTTGACTAACAATAGCGGATTGCGAACACTTGAAAAAAACCTGTCTTTATCGGAGGCATCGCTTTCCTCCTCGAGAAACTTATCTGGTCGTCCCAGACTAGACCCGCTGCTAGATTGATGTTCTCGAGACGTCACTGACGAACAATATTTTCTTCTTTTGATCATTGTTGTTAAGTTGCATGATTTCGTATCGGATGAGTCAGGTCGCTTGATATTTTTTGAACGTTGATCTGATTTAAATCGTTTTCGTTTTGATGAATGCCTTTTCCATGATGACTGATTTTGGTTTTGTTCTGCAAGCAGAAAATTCGAAACAAACGTTTTGTTTCCGTTACTGTCTTTTCCACTACAAAAGCTTGTGATTGTAACAGAAGGTATCGTATTTTTTTCAGTATCGTTCCATTTTTTATGTTTTTCAGAAGTTAAATTGTTATTTTTGTCATATGAAGGCTTTTTCTTATTTTTGTCATGTGACGACTTTTTCTAATTTTTGTCATGTGAAGGTTTTTTCGCTTCAACCGCTGTCGTCGTTATTTGTTGTGTAAACTTGCGATGATCTTCCTCAATCAATAACTCATTATTGCTGCCATCTGTTTGTCTCTTTGTCAAAGAAACAGGATGTGTTTTCGGTATGACAAGTGTTTTCCTAATGTGTAACTTTTTACTTTTATCAATATTGAACTTCTTCCAGCTTAGATTCCACACTTCCTTTTCCGATTCTTTCTCCGTCTCGACTTGCTTGTTGAACTCCTTTGATCTATTTTCAGTCATACATATGTCTTCAGGAAGGACGTCATGACCTTCGTACCCATCTTTGATGTCACGCAGTTTGCTCGTATTTTGTTTCTGGTCAGATATGTTACGTTCTTGCTGCTGAACCCCAAGAGAGCCACTACTATGTTTGATCTGGATATTCCTTTCACTATCCTTCTCTTCGTTACCTATCTCAGTTCGCGCATCATCTACTCCTTCCTGATCTCCGCTGTTATCTATGATTTGGTCACTTTCTGTCCCTTTCTTTCCATTGCTACTAGCCTTCATGAAGCCATTCTTTCTTTCTTCCTGTTCCTCGTTAGTAGCCTCGATGTGGTTATATTCATCCTCTTCCGTCTTGGTGCGGTCTTTCACTACTCGAGCCTTCCCAAAATTACTGATCTCCATGCGGTCATTCTCTAAACAGACGATCCCGCCTAAACTTCCTACTGAACCTGCTAGTCTATCCTGTTTCGAACAGTTTGCTTTAAATCTCAGATCTCTGCAGGATTTTAAGTTAATATCTTGCTCTCTTTCGTTACTCGATGCGGCATCACATGCTTCACAATAACTGATAACGGCTGGTAAATCGTCGGACGCCATATTGGAATCACAGTCGCGCTTTGACGAAGCATCGACAGACTCTACTAGATCCGTGTAAAGAATATCGGTACTACTATCGCCTCCACTTTGCAACCTAGCACCGACGTCACAACTCCTGATGACGTTGATGTCTTGACATGACGTTGTACTGTACATATTGTCTTTAGCACTTTTGCACTTGTCTATATCACCTGTGCCTGCGTCGTCGTGAAGTTTACTCGAAGCATCCGCCACTGTGTGCGATTTAACATGAGACCGATATTTGTTTTCACACGTGAACACCTTTCGACATAATCAACAAGTAAATTCTTGTTCTTTATCATGTGTGAGGAAGTGTGAATAGAACTGCTTCCCGTTACTAAATTGTTTTTGACAGAACGGACACGCATGGTTTTGGATCCTGTCGTGTGTATTCATATGTTCGTGAGTTTCTGTCCTACTTTGGAAAACTGCCATACATACAGAGCATTCGTACTCGATACCATCTGTGACGTCATCAAGCATGTCGCATTTTTCATGGATAGAAGTGACTACATTGTTCATTAAGCAAGTCAGGCAAAATGTCTCACTCGAATGTTTGTCCGCGTCATGCGACAAAAAAGATAGCTCCTTTGATATATTACAAATATCTTGGTCTTCTACTAGCTTCTCTCCACAAACTTTACATGTTACTTTGGATAAGTGCTCGTCGTCTGACCTTAGAGGTGTGGTGTTTGTAAAAAGTGTGTTCTCCTCTGGATTGTATTCAGTTTCCATAGCAACAGACGTATCACCACGAATGTTTTCTTCAAATTGAAGTAAATGGCAAGCTCCACCAAACAACCTACTGCAGATATCACAACTACACGTTTCCGTTTTCACTTGCACGTGATTGTAACAGTCTGCTTCAGTCTTAATCGGGTGTGCGCTTTTTGTCAGGTTCGAATACACGCTTGTTTCACTGGAAGCTTGTGTGGAACTATGGGTAATATCGTGGTCCTGTAGCCAAGGGTTTGGCCAAGATTGTGGATAGACACCTAACGTCGACTGCAGACCTTGCATCAAATCATCCTTGTATTGTCTCTGGACGGGAAACGCCGAGTGTTGGTGGTGTGATCTAGCGCTACTGAAGAGTATAGCTACAGCCATTTTCGGACCCTCAAACAAGCATGGCTCTGAAAAACAAAGAAACGTGTGCTTAGTAGGCTATATGATAATTGGCCCATTGGCAAACTCTGATCTCATTTAAACTGTATTAACCAATATTAAACGACAACATAGCGCCTGTAACTGTTATGTTATGCTTACCTGATAATCTTCACGTAATCTACTGATTTCAAATTTAATAGATTAGAGAAATGTTAATGTGATTTGCTTTCTCAGAATCAAAACTAACATTATTATTGTTACATTGTAGTATAGAATGGTTTTGAAAGTAATGCCATTATAAGAATAGAACGGTTATCAAGGTAAAACATAGGTATATCAATAGATTTTTTTGGTCTCTAGAAGAAAACCAGTACCAGCAATATTTCACAACTGTTAATATTTTGACATTTTTTCGTGCGTGTAAAGAAAAAGGGATAAATTTGAAAAATGTTCGACCGACGAATGAAATGTGACTGTTATTCATCAAAACAACAGAAATATTCTATTTATTTCATATTTGTTTTAAAAGACATGAACTTTCGTAAACAGTTACTGTATACCTGGAAAGTTATCGGGCTATTGTGACGTCATACATGACAATGTCCATACATAATTTACTTAATTTAACCCTGCTCTATGATTAGTCGGTTTAGTGTGGAAGTGTTAATTGAAACAAAGAAAGATGTTCAAAATGATATGTACATGATTGAATGTATGGAACGGCAATCCAAGTATTAGTACTGATAGTACAGAATTATAAAAACCCATCGTATGTCATGCCAATACAACCTACAAACTATACAACATCATACGTCCAATACAACATACAAACTATATACATCATACGTCAAATACAACTTACGAATACTGTGTTTTACACGTCATAGGTCCAATACAACATACAAACTATACACATCATACGTCCAATACAACATACAAACTATACACATCATACGTTAAATACAACATACAAACTATACAACATCATACGTCCAATACAACATACAAACTATACACGACATACGTCCAATACAACTAACACATAATGTGTTAGACACGACATACTTTCAAACACAATTCCACTTTCCACACATTTTGTAATAATTTCTTCAAAGCAACTTAGTATAGAATCACTTGTTGAAAACATGGGAGAGGGGAGGGGGGGGGGGCGTGGCTGATCATTGACTATTTTTTTATGCATATACATTTCATCACCTGATTTATATGAAGAGGATTAAGGATTAATTAAATCGTGTGTTTTATGTACACAGGGGATATAACACATGAATCAACGGCTTGTATAGTAAGGTTATTTCTGTAGGTTCTACATGTAGTCAATCTGGCTTACCGAGTGTTCCTGTCTTTGAGTTATCCTGCTTCCCTTTTAATCCTAATTTAAGGTATATAGCCCTTGGCTGTCTTTAGGCCCATGTAACACCTGGATGTTACCCGGAAAAACCTGTGCCAGGAACAGGTTTATGTTCACTTCCCCTGTAACCTGCCATAGGTAATACGATCATGGATATTGAGATACACCCTCTGGACCCAGGGGAGAATTGATAACCAGCTGTGGTCGAGGGATGACCGAAGTTCTATAATATCACGTCAGATTCACTTCATTCGGAACACCTTGTCCCGATTACAGTAATTTTCGTCATCGTTTAGGGATGAGGACCGAAGTGAATCGGCTGAGGTTTTCCGAATGGATTCACTTGTGGGGTAAGGGGCAAGAGAGGGGAAATTCGTCTGCTGGATACCCGCACTACTAGATCGGTAGTGAAGGGACGTAAAACCACTCAAACAAACCACTATTGTGGGTCAGTAGTCGGGAAGGTTAATAATTTGACCAGCACCACGGTTCTCTATTAGGGTTTTTGAAAATCTTGTAGCCGCTGTGTAAAATTTAAATTTAAAGAGATCTACATGTAGGAAAACTTTGGAATTCAAAAAATCCAGAAATGAAAAAACGTGTTAATTAAATATTGTTATATGCACATTATTGAACGGTGTTTTATGTATACTGTGATGTCACTATCCTGTCTATTCTATGTTTAGAGAATGTTATATTTCAACTTTATTCAATTCAACTTTATTCTCTTTCACAATACAGTGTATATAGAAACATATTTACAATATAATATATAGTAACTGTAGTGTTCGTGGTCGGTAGTACCACGGACTTATCTACACGGACTTAGATAAGTCCGTGGTAGTCCACAGTACTGTCTCTTAATAAATGCACATTTGTATCGAAGAGGTCAAATATTGTTATTAATTATTCTGATAAAAGTACAAAGTTTCTTCAGTGTTTTATATTAATATTCATTATTTCATAAAACTACATTACATTTGGTCTCGTCCAAAAATATTTATCTATACATTGTATATAAAATTCGATATGCATATATATATATGTATGTGCCTATATAAGCCTTAGGGCTTTTTGGCTAATATAGGACTAGAACGGAATTAAAATAGCTATCTAAGTCCGTGGTACAATACAGGTAAATCACCTGAGATTTATAATTAGTGGCAGGTGTCACTAATTGTAGATATCAATTACCTCTGGTTAACGTCCCCTAGGTGAGTTATTAAACTAATCCGGTGACATAATGTGACGAACATTGGTAAGAAAGAAAGTATGGATCGTCTTTAAGTTAAGGCGTTATTGAATAAAATATCCTTGCGTTACATAAATTTAACACCCCTTTAGTTCAGATATTCAAAATTTATATACTTACATGAGAAAACTTTAGTTTTTCCGTTCTATATAAACTTTTGCGTATGTGTGGTACTATATAAACAGACAATGGAGTCTGAAGGAAAGCCTTGAGCTCTTTACCCCTTATTATTAGACCACACGGAATTAGATTAGAGGGACCCTGTTATACGCCAGCTGTAGAGTGTCCGCTACTGTGGCCTCAACAGTTCCAAGTTTTTACAGAACGTAGACAGGTATTACTTCTCCCATTTTCCCTCGACCCCTGTACTACTGTACCTCGATTTGCTTTTAATATCACCTTTTTTTTTTTTCTTTTTTTTTATATCAGACACATGTCAACGTTAACCGGGTCCCCCATATCAATCCTAGTCCCCTGTATCAACCATTTACCCTGCATTACCCCCTCCCTGAACGTCCAGGTGGTATAATTCATATTAGGAACAAAACACTTTTAAACAATCGTGTGAGAAACAGAGAAACATACAAATATTAAAATCATCAAATCAATTGATATAAATTTTTAAAAAATCAAGCTGGTCTGGAATTACTACTAAGTAAATGACTTAATAAAATAGTTCGTCCCTCTTACCTTCTATGATAGAGTCGACCCACTGCTATGACGTCGCTGGTACGTCTCATTTACAAGATCACAAAGTCATGTGTGTGCAGAAATATATATCTGTTCACGTTCTTAACGTCAACGTTTGAAGTGGGGTATATGCACGCTTCATATAAAACAGGACTGTGACTACCACAGCTAATCCCTAGGTACCTTTTGTATGGATAATCCCTACCACTAAATCTGTGGGTACGATACCCTGGTATTGTATTGTCCAGGCCTTCCATGAGTCGCTCCAGGCACCAAGTGCTCGTCCGACTGATTGGGCAGTAACAACGCCTCATTACGTCACCCGGATTTTAGTTAGACCTGAGAAAGACTACCTGTACGATCACAAATTATACCTTACTTAGTTACCATGACGACAGCCATATACAATGGATCTTAATTTGCTTGCAGTATAACCCTGATGTTAAAATATGGACGCCAACTCATTATTAGTAAAATAACTTCCTGTTATTGTGAAAATTCGGTTGGGATTTGTCAGTCTGACCTGTATTTCCGTGTACACTGGTGTGATGTTAATGTCAGTCTGACCTGTATTTCCGTGTACACTGGTGTGATGTTAATGTCGGTCTGCCCTGTATTTTCGTGTACACTGGTGTGATGATAATGTCAGTCTGACCTGTATTTCCGTGTACACTGGTGTGATGTTAATGTAAGTCTGACCTGTATTTTCGTGTACACTGGTGTGATGTTAATGTCAGTCTGACCTGTATTTCCGTGTGTACTGGTGTGATGTTAATGTAAGTCTGACCTGTATTTTCGTGTACACTGGTGTGATGTCAATGTTGTTCTGACCTGTATTTCCGTGTACACTGGTGTGATGTTAATGTCAGTCTGACCTGTATTTCCGTGTACACTGGTGTGATGTTAATGTTGTTCTGACCTGTATTTTCGTGTACACTGGTGTGATGATAATGTCAGTCTGACCTGTATTTCCGTGTATACTGGTGTGATGTTAATGTCAGTCTGACCTGTATTTCCGTGTATACTGGTGTGATGTTAATGCAAGTCTGACGTGTATTTCCGTGCATACTGTTGTGATGTTAATGTCGGTCTGACCTGTATTAAATTTTTCGTGTACACTGGTGTGATGTTGATGTCAGTCTAGCCTGTATTTCCGTGTACACTGGTGTGATGTCAGTCTGACCTGTCCAGTACACATCCCGACTATCAGAACCACTGCCTATTACAATGAAAACTGTCCTTGTCATTACGATCCTGCTGCGCGTGAGACCGCAGTTCATCATTCCCGGACGAGGTCAATGTAAATGTTAGATTAAATGTACTTTAAAAAGCCCCGCTCACACACTCATACATTGGCATGGCAACCATGTAGCTGG
Organism: Mizuhopecten yessoensis; assembly: GCF_002113885.1. Classification (NCBI taxonomy): domain Eukaryota; kingdom Metazoa; phylum Mollusca; class Bivalvia; order Pectinida; family Pectinidae; genus Mizuhopecten; species Mizuhopecten yessoensis. Next base: position 84,413 of record NW_018404123.1, read on the forward strand.
AGCAGTACACCCCTTAGGGTCAGCTTCTGTCCAGGAAGATGATGATGATGAGATGATGATGATGATGATGATGATGATGATGATGATGATGATGATGATGATGATGATGATGATGATGATGATGATGATGATGACGATGAAGATGATGATGATGATGATGATGATGATGATGATGATGATGATGATGATGATGATGATGATGATGATGATGATGATGATGATGATGATGGTGATGATGATGATGATGATGATGATGATGATGATAAGGGGTACAGATTCTAGATGTTCAAATCATCAACACAAGTCTCCCGTCTATTCATGTACCTTCCAATATCTAAATTAAATACACTACGTGAAATAGAAAATAAAGATAAATAAAATTAACTCTTAATAAGGATATTTTACCCTTTGGCATTAACTCGGTAAAAGGAAGGAAAATAATGTATGACACGAAAGGTTAAAATGATATATATCAGGAAATTTTACAAAGATGATTGTAAACTTTTGGATATATAAAACCATGTAGTAGACATGTAGAACATACGTCTCTGCCTTTTTCTAACTGTCCAGGAGTCCAGAGAAATAGTGTTTGTCATGCATGTATCTTTTAACCTTTTAATATCCAAGTACTAAATCTTTTCATCTACAATTGTAGATTCATCCAATAACCTGTGTGCTATTATCGGCTGACCGAGGAAATTACGCGGACAAAGTTCATGTTTATTGTATAAAAATATCATTGATTTTAGAGAATCATTACAATTTTACCTCACAAAATATATACCAATGAAATATCGCATTTGTTTAACTCGAATCCGTACATCTACACATCCTTTTGCTGTAGAAGTTGGAAGGTATAATAATATACATATAGAACGGAGATATTGTAAACAGTGTAACTCCCCCTCTGAAGTAGAGGACGAATTTCAGTTTTTATTAGTCTGTTCTAAATTCCAAAATCTCAGATCACGTTTTATCATAAGCTATTATTGGAAGAAAAAAAAACATCTGTGTTTAAAGCCTTTCAGTTATTGAGTGTCCATAATATTAAAGAATTGTGTATACTAGGAAAGCTCATCTATGTGGCAAACAAATTAAGGGTATTATAATGGAATATGATTGTCTTCATTCTCTGTACATTTTCCATGATTTGTGTATAATGTGTATTGTATACTGATGGGCCAATGGCCTAAAGTTCGAATAAAACTGGAAACTTGTGGCTTGTGGCTTGGTCAGCCTGCCTTTTAAGGTTCATGTTCGAATTCATTGGGTGTGTCGGCTTATATTCGGATATATTTTGGTTGGTTTGTTAGTTGGTTGGTTACGGGTTTTTCGTCTTCCTTCATTGACGAGGTCTTTGGTGGGGTAAGTTGCCGCTTACCAGGCCCTCTGAAATTCAAAAAGTCCTAGTCAAACCAGGTCACGCTCTGAGGTAGGACGGCCCGGTGTCGTCTCACCTTGCATACCTATAGAATTCTCCTATATGTACATGTCATATGTATAGTTTTTACGTTGTTAGATATTTGATGTTGCAGATATGTATATAATCTACACTGTGAAATACGTTGTCTTCTTTGTAAGGACGGACTATATTTTTACGAGGAGGCATTCAAATGTAGCTTAAGTTATGAAGAGGTCATACTCATATTGAGGCCCCGGACGGGATACTTGTAGTTTTTAGCAAAATTGAATATTTTTGTTCGAACTAAAAGGTGCAAGAAAAAAAACAATTACCTGTAACTAAGCGAGATCGTGTTATCTCAGTCTCGGGCTAAGATTCGGTAACATATCAACCTCGGATTTGTATACATATAGATAGTACTGATTATTTTGTTAAACCTAACATAATTGTATTGTATAATGAGTGTGGTTACAGCTTGTTTATTATGGTTTGTTTGTTATATCCCTGATTGAAGGTATTTGTATCTGCCTATTACAGTATTGTATGATAGGATTGTAACACTGTCTATTATACCTTTGTAATATTATATGGTATGGTGAGTATGATAGTGACTATTATGCCATGGTATGATTGCACTGTATGGTGTGGTATACTATCTATAATACATGTATCATGGAGTGCGAGTAATATATATGTAATACTGTAATAATATTATTGTATGATTGTACTGTAAGATGGGTGCAACAGTGCCTGTTATACCACTAACGCACGGTATGTGTGAATGTAATGCTATGTATTATACCATCGTAATACAATTGTAGTATTGTAAAATGAGTGTAATAATGTATATCACAGTGTATGATGAGTGTCATTGTATGAGCAGTGCGTTATATTGTCTATTATAACAAGGTATGATAGTACGTATGAACAGTGTAATACTGTGTTTATCATTGTATTGGGAGTGTAATAGTTTCCACTATATTATTGTACGCTAGCATAGTAAGATGAGTGCTTTACGGCCAACCATATATCATTGTTATAGTGTACTTTATGATGACCTCTTGTTGCGCACAATAGTGTGCCTGAGTGATAATAAAAATCTCTGAAAAATCTCTGGATTACGCCTCGGTTGGGTTTTTATTACATAATCTTAACCCTCGACTGAGATAACACGATCTCGCTCCGTTACAGGTACTAGATTTATTAGTGTTGTCCTCGCTGTCCTCCTATTATAATTGGATATATTGGCTTGTTGACGGATTTTTCGCCTGCTTGACTCAACCCATATTTAAGATAAGAAATTTGGAAGACGATTCCTTGGTCCGAACAGTTGGTAAATGCCGCATCGCATCAAGATGTATAGTACGGCACGGAAGTAGGAGAGCGTGTCTACCACATCCAGGCTGTCCTGTTACCCTAGCCTACTCTAGTGAGTTTTGGTTTTGTTATCACGCCTACTCATTACGACAATACACAGAGGGTTCTTTTTTCGTGTCTTTAAAATTCTTTCATTATGATAACTTAAATTAGTTTGGTCCGGGAATGTTCAAATCTCCAAAATAAATGACTTATGCTTTTTTAACATTCTTTAATACATGTACTTAAAAGTCCTTAGCACATTAATCGTTATGCAAAAACAATTCTTCGGAATGACAAACTATTGAAAAATCTCGTTCCTAAGGTCAATTCGTTGTATGACCTTGCTTGAAAGTCATTTTGTTGTAAGATCTTGCCCTGAGGTCAATTCGTTGTAAGACCTTGCTCTAAGGTCAATTTGAGTGAAAAACCTTCTCCGTATAGGTCAATTTCAGACTGTCAATTTGTTGCGAGTCCTTGTTCCTAAAGTTAATTTGTTGTAAGTCCTTGTTCTTAAAGTCAATTTGTTGTAAGTCGTTGTTCTTAAATTCAATTTGTTGCAAGTCCTTGTTCCTAAAGTTAATTTGTTGTAAGTCGTTGTTCTTAAATTCAATTCGTTGCAAGTCCTTGTTCCTAAAGTTAATTTTTTGTAAGTCCTTGTTCCTAAAGTTACTTTGTTGTAAGTCCTTGTTCCTAAAGGTAATTTGTTGTAAGTCCTTGTTCCTAAAGTCGTTGTTCTTAAATTCAATTTGTTACAAGTCCTTGTTCCTAAAGTTAATTTGTGGTAAGTCCTTGTTCCTAAAGTTAATTTTTTGTAAGTCCTTGTTCCTAAAGTTAATTTGTTATAAGTCCTTGTTCCTAAAGTTAATTTTTTGTAAGTCCTTGTTCCTAAAGTTAAAGTCGTTGTTCTTAAATTCAATTTGTTACAAGTCCTTGTTCCTAAAGTTAATTTGTTGTAAGTTCTTGTTCCTAAAGTCGTTGTTCTTAAATTCAATTTGTTGCAAGTCCTTGTTCCTAAAGTTAATTTTTTGTAAGTCCTTGTTCCTAAAGTTACTTTGTTGTAAGTCCTTGTTCCTAAAGTCGTTGTTCTTAAATCCAATTTGTTGCAAGTCCTTGTTCCTAAAGTTAATTTTTTGTAAGTCCTTGTTCCTAAAGTTACTTTGTTGTAAGTCCTTGTTCCTAAAGTTAAAGTCGTTGTTCTTAAATTCAATTTGTTACAAGTCCTTGTTCCTAAAGTTAATTTGTTATAAGTCCTTGTTCCTAAAGTTAATTTGTTGTAAGTCCGTGTTCCTAAAGTTAATTTGTTGTAAGTCCGTGTTCCTAAAGTTAATTTGTTGTAAGTCCTTGTTCCTAAAGTTAATTGTGTGGTACAGTTGTGTGACTGCACTACACACCAAAAATAGCGTGTGCACACTGTGCATACATCGTGCACATCGTTCACACATTTAGCAATCATTCGCCCCGTTGTCATCCTCGATATCCGGTGGTTACGCTCAATTTCGCTCTGTGCATCCCTGGAATATGTCATAGCAAATTTGAAGGCGCAGTGTGCGCCACCTTGTTGATGAGACAAGAAGACTAGTTCGATCCTTTGATATACATCAGAAGAGTCTAGCAGTCACGTAACGGTAAAAATTGACAGGCTTTGAAGTCGGGCGTCTCTCCTTTGTATTCTTCAAAGGACAGGTATCAGCCTAGGGATTGGTCAGGTGTTTTTTTTACCTGAGACCAATAAAACAGCTATCTTTGTGCTTTGACATATTCCAGGGTTGCACAAATGTGCGATTTTGTACAATTGGTTGATCAATATTATGGAATGAAAAAAATCCGGAACCCTGGTATGGAATAATATTCAATGTTCATTTTATTTCCAAAAGTTTACAACTTATAGGTACAGGATATTAATACAATCCATACATATACAATACACGCTTGCCAGGGCAGCAATTTGCATGTGTAAACAAATAAGTGACTTGTATTTTGAATGAATGTACATTATAATGCTTACCAGGGCGGCAGTTTGCATGGATAAACAAATAAGTGACCTGTATTTTTAATGAATGTGTAAACAAATAAGTGACCTGTATTTTTAATGAATGTACATCATAATGATATACTAGATATAAAAAGAAGTAGAAAATAATGTATTGAAGGAGAATGCATTGTTGTTGGTTCATACATTTAATTTGTTTTCAGGTTCTCTCTTAACATAAATGCTTTGTGCAGAAACTTTCCGAATTTGCATAATTTAGATGTATTGCTAGAGGTCATAAGACTGATAAATTAAATTGCTGGGTTTTGACCAATAATATTTTTTCGTGTGAATATGTCTACGTAACTGAAAAGATGGACATCTAAACACACAGTGGTATTGGTCCTCAATATCCACATTGCATAATTTACAGGTTCTGACAATCCATGGTACACTAATATATCCACCTTGCTCAATTTCCAACTGGTGACTGGACATTCTGAGTTTCGTAATAACTTTCCTGTACTTGAATTGGATAGGTCCCCTGAGATAAATTATCATATCAAACCTTTGTGCACATATTGGTGTCTATACATACTACATTGGTCGATTCAGCTATCTGACTCCTTATTTATTGTACACAACAATCAAAAAGTCTTTGTTTAATAATATCCAAAGCATGTTTTACATGTATTGTCACCTGGGTGTACCAGATATAACCCAGTCCCATAGTATACAGTTCATTTTAATATCTCTTAACCAGTTGTATTTATCACTAACATTTAATCTTTCGATAAGATCATTATATATCTCAGTCATAATACAATTCTGACTATGTACTAATTTCAACCAAAATTTAAACACTCTCAACTTTCTTATTGTACTCAGAGGATATACTCCTAATTCCTCATAAATCATGTTATTAGCTGTATTCCCTAGGGTGAATTTGTTATAAGACCTTGTCCCTAGGGTGAATTTGTTATAAGACCGTGTCCCTGGGGTTAATTTGATGTAAGACCGTGTCCCTGGGGTTAATTTGATGTAAGACCGTGTCCCTAGGGTGAATTTGATGTAAGACCGTGTCCCTGGGGTGAATTTGTTATAAGACCGTGTCCCTGGGGTGAATTTGATGTAAGACCGTGTCCCTGGGGTTAATTTGCTGTAAGACCGTGTCCCTAGGGTACGATGTAAGACCGTGTCCCTGGGGTGAATTTGTTGTAAGACCGTGTCCCTGGGGTGAATTTGTTGTAAGACCGTGTCCCTGGGGTTAATTTGATGTAAGACCGTGTCCCTAGGGTAAATTTGATGTAAGACCGTGTCCCTGGGGTGAATTTGTTGTAAGACCGTGTCCCTGGGGTGAATTTGTTGTAAGACCGTGTCCTTAGGGTGAATTTGTTGTAAGACTAGGTCCCTAGGGTCCGTTGTTGTAAGAAATTTCACTAAGGTCAATAAGACCTTTTCAATAACGTCAATTAATTGTAAGAATTTATACATGTTGTCATTTTTTAGATGCAAAATGGGTGAGATATGATAAAAGTACGCCTGTATTCCTTTTTGACCTTTACAATAAAACAGGACTTGTGGTACGGGTATCGACATATATTATTATGATAAAAACGCTTTTACACATTAATTGAATCTGTAATTACATTTATTATATTAGGAGGTTCAAGTTAATAATATATTATCCGTTTCTTTGTGCAATATTTGAGATGTTTTGGAGTATTTTATGTGAAGTGTTCATAAACTAGCCGAACTCTCTTCGATTTGTGTTAAATATGAAGCATAAAACGCATTTAGTATGAATATGTCATACTGGATATAAAGGCTGTATTTTCACCTAAATATTCACCTGAGATTTACCTGTGTTTTATACTACACAGTTCTTAGATAATGTTTGCTTCGATATTTTTGGTCAAATCATAAAGTGGAACATCTTCTAAACGTGTCTCTATATATTTTGGGGAAAAAATAAATAAGAATAAAGAATACGTTTGAAATAACAGTGAAATATTCCTTCATTTATAATAAATATATAGTCCCTAACTATTCCTTTATATCTGATTTTGCTTTCAAAGTAAGGATTAAAAGTAATAAAACTGCATATTCCTTTTAAAAAACTAAGAGGAATTATATCATGAGGGAATAACATATATGAAGAAGGCTGAAATGTTCTGTTCACACAAAATTATCGGTGCTGTTCGATAGTATCACAAAAACTTAGAATGTGTTGTATCTTCATTTGGACCTAACTAAAGTATTCAGAATAGGTTTGCACGTTGAAGAGGTTTATATCAACTTCAGGTAAAATGCAACCCTAATAATGGTATATAAGGGGGAAAACTCTTCATGTCGAAAAATCGACCCTTTCTAACCTTGTCGCATCAAAAACTACATAACTCAGTATTGGTCGCACGAGGAACATACTTGGTACCACTGATTAACCTTTCACAACCCTTCTATCCACACAAAATGTGTATTCTCCTTCCGCCGACCTGGTCTCCATGTCCTCCAACACCACACCGCCAGTTCGATCTGCCACAGATTTTCGCAGTCATACAGCAACTTTTGCTGGAGCGAACACCCCGAGTCCCGATGGCCTGTAAAGATAAGCACATGTAAAATATTAAAACATTGTAAACTAACCTAGTTTGTGTGACATTTATGTAATACATTATTCTAAAATCCAGATTTTAATTCCATCTCTATGATAGTCTTATCTAATTCCGTGATAATGCGTCTAAAATCAAAATGTCAAGACTCGCCAAATCTATGAATAAATTCAACTGATTAGATAATATCAACAGTGTCAATGGAATTTACAGGAGAAGCATGCCTTATAATAATAATTATGATCATACAACTGTAAATTTCTGTATATATATTGCAAAAGCTACAATTCGCGGGATTTAACATATCTCGTTTATCCTTTTGGCGAAGACTGACAGAGAATTCTCCCCTGTTGGAAAACCAAAGCATGGTTACTTAATTATGTACTTAGTTTGAAATCGAGTTTAAGTTTATTATGTTACTGGTGTATTATTGTTTGAGTGTGTTGTTTGTGGTTCGTGATTCAGAGTTTCGTAGAGTTTAGAACTCAACATCACTTTTGAAACACGCGGTATACTATAGTGAAAAGAACACCCATATATTAGATGTTTGCGAGTAAATATCAACATCTGCGGAACACTTGAACACGTTCTCACACATTTGATATGTTAATGTGTTTATGTGTTTAATGAGTTAAAGGATGTTGAAAATCGTTTATTTCATATAAAAATATTATCAAACATACATGTGTAGTACTAGATGAAGAGTTATAAATGAAGCCTCATTTGATACCCAACTAAAATACTAAACAGTTATTGATATGCATGATCAATACGAGGAATTTAGATACATACATGGAAGTATGAACATGAATATGTTTCTCTATCGAAATGTCACGACCCTAGTACATCAAACATCTTACACAGTTGTGTGCTATCATTAAAGGGGAGATAAATCCTTCATATGAGAAGAGGCGTATAGCGTAATATAGGCGTCTCTAACTCCACTATCAATTTATTTATCTAAGGGAGACCGGGGATCTGGATGATATATCCTCGATATCCAAGGGATACGCTCATTTTCTGCACCTTGGAAAATGTCGTAGCAAAATCGAAGGCTCAGTGTGCAGCATCTTTTAGACGAGACGAGAAGACTGGTTTGATCCTTTGCTGTACATCAAAAGAAACTCGCGGTTGTATTACGGTAAAACTTAGTGGCTTTGATCTTCAAAGGACAAATAGCAGCCTAGTGATTGGTCAGGCATTTTTAAGCTGCGTACAATTTCGTTAGTCATTACGACGTCAGGTTTGGTTGGTTTGGTTTAGTATTGTTTAACGTCCTATCAATAGCGATGGTCATTTAAGGTTGGCCTCCCCTGTGTGCAAGCATCCTCGATATCCAGTGGTTACGCTCACTTTTGCTCTTTACACCCCTGGAATATGTCATAGCAAAATTGAAGGAACGAAGATAGCTGCTTGATTGGTCTCAGGTAAAAAAAAAAAACAATCGCTAGGCTGATACATGTCCTTTGAAGATTACATAGGAGAGACGTCCGACTTCAAAGCCTGTCAATTTTTACAAGGTGGTGCACAATGAGCCTTCGATTTTGCTATGACATATTCCAGGGGTGTAGAGAGCGAAAGTGAGCGTAACCCCTGGATGTGTGTAATGTATGCAGGTGTCTTTTGGGAGGCTGCGATATGTTCGTGTTTGGCTCCTGCTCCTTGTGATAGCTCGGAACTGATGCCGACTTTATAGTGCTACCTCACTGAAACATACTGCCGAAGACACCCAGCAAGACACCCCACCCGATCACATTATACTGACAACGGGCGAACCAGTCGTCCACTCCTAAATTGCTGAACGTTAACCAGGAGTAGAAACTACCATTTTTACAGACTCTGGAATGTCTCGGCCAAGGGACAGAACCAAAAGCCTTCCTCACGGGGGCGATCGCTCACCTAAAGGCCAAAAGTGAGGTATTGTCAAGGGAGACATTAGGAAATAAAAAGTTGTTTAGAAAGAAGAGAAAAGATAAGAGCTCAAATTCAGTCGCCCCTAGCGATCTTGCAATGTGAGCAGCAGGTACATTACGCCCTACCTGCAGGAACTCATTATGACGTCCGAGTCGTGTGAATTTTTTTTCAATTTTTATCTTCAGGCTGTATTTTGATATGTGTCGTTCCACCAAAGTGGTCAGTGTCTAGTTCTTATACTGGCAAAATCGTCTTCTTCAATTTTTAGTTGGTGAACGTCTTCAGGCTGTATTTTGATACATGTATGTGTCGTTCTACCAGGGAAATACCATCAGAGTTACGTAGGCCCATGAGCCGGTGTAACTGTATCCTGAAAAGAGTATTAGGGGATAAACGATCAATATCGGCAGAAAATATGCAAAGTTAAAATATTTTAGGGTCAACGAGGGTTCTGGTCAATTATTTTCTCCAAACTAGTTTCAGTTTTGATGAAATAGACGTTTGAAAATGTTATCCAAATAAACAGCGTCGCACGGCACGTACATCAGGAAAGTCTTGTTTTGGTTATTAGTCTTACCTTTAAATTGTCCATGTACCGATAATTGGCAGCCAATAAAGCTTAATACAGTTTTTAAAATTGTCATAAGGAGTACGTCAAGTGAAAACTGTATACATACAAGTACTTCTTTGTATTGAATGACAGTTTCTTGAGCCGTTTCCCAATAAGTGTCCCGTTTTGGGTACAATGACGATAACTCTTTCAATTTCAGAGCCGTGACTGTTTGCTTGTCAATATTATTTATTCATTTCTTGTTTTGAATACTTAATATCAAGTCTGATCTGATCTTGTGAAAGTGTCGGTAATTATTGCGAGTTTCACTTAAATATTACTGATTAGGAACACGTAACTTTATGACTCAATTGGTATATGTTTTTATTTTTTATTTGTTTTAATGGTCTTGTTATGTTTTTGTAAAATGTCAATTGTTTTGATGACAATTTTTGAAAAGTTAAAGATATGCCGAATGATATGCCAATTGAGTTTGAGTTGAAAAGCAAAAATACTGTTCTTACCCTGAACATATTGAGATATCAGAATGTCAGCTATTTCAAATTTTCCAATAGGAAGAACGAAAATGATGAAGTTGGTTTGAAATGTACAATGTAACTTGGCAGAATACGTTATAGATTGTTATTCTCTGCAGTATTTTGTTTTAATTTGTTATAGCAAAATATAAAAGGACTTAATCTAATTATCGTAAAGATATATATCATCTTAAATATACATATAAATATAAAACATTGGAGATGAAAAACTACTTGAATCTGTTCAAATTGAAGCTATGAAAATTATAACTGGCCTGGTACATCTCACAATAAATTCTCTGACTATCAGTTCTTTTAGAAGAAAATTAACAAAACTCAAACACCTCTTATGAACATTTCTGAAGTCTTCGTCACCTTTAATCCAAGAAAACTAAATATATTATTGTATCAGTTACGTAATAATGCTAGCAATTTAACTTTTGATAAATTCAATGGTCACTTGATAATTGATCCATCTTGTTTTTGTGGCGTATCTTGTGAAAATGCTGAATACTATTTTATCCTCTTTCCACTTTATACTAACTATAGACATTTCATAACTGACATCGCTAATCATTTTGGATATTCATCTGTTGATCTACTTACATCTAGTAATGCTTATCTATCGATTCGTGCATACAAAAACAAACACAAAAAGTATTTTAACTTTATTTCGTTATTGATTAATAATTAATTACCTCTCTTTTTTTTCCAATATGTTTAATGGGTGGTGTATTGTAGAAACAAGAGTTATTCCCCTTAGCACGGTAAACACAATCACATAATTATTTAACTACGAATTAGCTACTTTTTTCGGAGGGGGCTCTATAATTTTTTGAGAACTAGTTGGGGCGTTATGGTTTTTTGGGGGGAAATGGTTGGGGCGATATGAATCCAATTTAGGGCGCAACAGCTTGGGGCGTTACGTTTTTGGGGCGAAACGTCTGGCATCTCATTCTACCTGGGTGGTCAGTGTCTACTTCTCATACTGGTGACGTTGTGTGATTTTTTTATTGGTTTTCATTTGAAAATTAAGAACATTTTCTTATTAACAAACTCTGTTAGCGGTTGTCACTTCAGTTTCATATTTTTGATAAATGACTTATCTACCACTAGTATATGTTTTTTTCATGTAAACATAGTGCTTAAGTTAATTACATTCTACAGTACCAATCTATACATATTAAGGCTATCCATATTTATATTGTTTGATATTGTTTGATATTGTTTGATATTGTTTGATATTATTTGATATTGTTTGATATTGTTTGATACTGTTTGATATTGGGAACCCTTTCCATTGTTGGTGCGAGGCATATTTTTAATTAAACAAAAAATGCAATACGTTTTATAAATGACGCAAATAAATGGTTCATGGTGTATATATACATCTTTAACTTAATGTCATAAAATCGGCAAAGAGTTTCAACTAGTAGTCTACAAAAACAGTAATACTTTCCAAGATGAGGACACTGGACTAACCCAAATTGAAACCCTGTCAAACAACACTGTTCATCATCTCCTTTAAATTGGAATTCTTTCACCGTTACATGCATGACACCACCTTTATTTTTTCTATTTCGACTGTACTGTTTATACAATCATTACAACGAATCTTCTTACGAAAGCAGAATTTGCCTGGAGATGAATCTGATATGGTCACATTCATATTATCAATGTACTGTTTATAGTTTGGGTTAATTGGGTTTTATTTTCAATACCTGTAGTATACTATAGCCTCGTTAGGTATGTGCTTACTATTTTTTTTTTTTTTTTTTTTTTTTTTCCTTTTTAGAGAAGGTTGATGAAAAATGAGTTCCTATAATTCATGAGTGTTTGTTTATTCGGATTCTTTGGGCCCTGGGTGAATGAAAATGACGATGTTACTTTACCTGGTTATGATTGTTAAATCTGTTCCTAGAATTGATGGAAGGGATGGAGGAATTGTTATTTATTGTAAAGAAACCACTAAGCAAATAGTTTCCATCGAAAAAGTTGTATTTGATCATTCTGTTATTATCAAATTAGATTATAAGTATATGAAAGATAACAAAAAATGTTTTATTATAGCTAATTATGTGCCACCGGCCAGTAGCGTATACTATGATAATAATGACGTTGATATTTTTGAGGTCATAGAAGAAAAATGTATCTGTTTATAATGAATACGGAAATGTGATTGTTATTGGTGATCTGAATAGTAGAACCGGAACAAGTAACGATTTTATAGAAAATGACAATATTGGAAGTTTACCATAAAATGTTTTATCAAATGTTTTTTATTACTTACCTGATATTAATGTTACTGAAAGAAAAAGTACAGATAAAATTGTAAACACAATGGGAAGAAAACTTTTGAGTTTATGTAAAGCGAGTGGTTTGAGAATCGTAAATGGGCGACATCCGGGCGACGATAAAGGCGGTATTACATTCTATAATAGTTTGGGAACAAGTTTAATCGATTATGTTCTTGTTGATGAGTCAAATTTTGAAATCATAGGAAATTTTAAAAGCGGAGAGTTCAATCATTTTTCAGACCATTCGCCTATTGTGTTTACGGTAGAGATAATAATGAGCTGTTTAATTCTACGCGATGGAATCAGGAACATTTTGAGTTAATTAAAACAATGGTCAGGGATAATGCCGATAGTCTAATGCATACATGTATAAATATGGATATGTCTTTGGATAGTGTTAGTAAAAGTGTCGCAGATTTTTCTGAATTACTTAGAACCATTGCTGAACCTTATTGCGTTCAAGTTCCATCTTGTTATATATCTAAAACTATAATAAGGGAGATAAACCTTGGTTTTCAGAAACTTGTAAAGTAAAATTCAAAGAATACAAATTTGCTCTCTTAGTCTTTAATAAGAATAAAACACGTGACAATCATACAAGTTTGATCGATAAGAAAAAGGTATACAAGAAGCTAGAATTAAAACTGAAAGAGAATACAAGACCCAGAAGGGGTAACATGATGAATTACTTTAGAAAATATAACCGGAAAACACTTTACAGAAGTTTTAAAAGAAAGATAAAAGCGAGAAAATGTGATTTGAAAAGAGAAGACTTTTTGAACATTTTAAAAAATTCGGGTCTACTGTTCCTGATCGTAATGAGGAAGTTGATGCATATATGAATGCTTATGATGATTCTGGTAATGATATGAACCCTTAGTCTGAATTAGATGTAGAGATCACTGAGAGAGAGGTTTTATAAGCAATATCTAATTTAAAACAAAACAAGGCTTGTGGTGTTGATGGTTTGTTAAATGAAGTGTTTGTTACTTGGCATTGGCACCATGTCTAGAATTGCTTTTTAATGGAATATTTAGTTCTGGAATTTTTCCAGATAATTGGAATATTGGAACAATTATACCACTATTTAAGAAAGGGGATGTGAATGTAACTGATAATTATAGAGGTATTACATTAGTAAGTTGTCTTGGGGAAAAAAATCACTGCCATTTTAGATGAAAGATTAGTAAATATTGATAAAATACATAATATAATCACAGATGTACAATTTGGATTTAGAAAAAACCTTTCCACGATAGATGCTATTTTCGTACTACAATCATTAATTAATAGAACTCACAAAAAACGAAACAGACTTTACTGCTATTTTATATAATATAAAAAAGCTTTTGATTTTGTAAGTCGACAAAATCTTTGGTATAAAATGATTTAGGAAGGTATAGAAGGGGAATTCCTGAAAATAATAAGAAGTCTCTATGCCAATGTAAAATGTTGTGTTAAATTCAAAAGTTTTACTGAATTTTTCAAATGTGATTGTGGTTTATTCCAATGGGAAATATTATCTCCCTTGTTGTTTACATTATTTGTTAATTATTTAGAAATGGATGTTACAAAAAATAATTGCTTATTACTAGAAATTTAAACAATTAATTTATTTTTACTTATGTATGCAGACGATATGGTCAAACTATCGGAAACACCAGAAGACTTGCAGAAAATGTTAGACTCACTAGAAGATTACTGTAGAAAACGGAGCTTAACTTTAAATGTAGATGAAACAAAAATTTGTTATCTTTAGAAATGGAGGTTTAATAAGAGCAAAAGAAAAATGTTTTTATAATAATGATGCGATTGAAGTAGTTGATGAGTTTAATTATTTGGTCTCACTTTAAACTATAATGGAAAATTTACAAAAACACAAAAAAACACCTTACAGAACAAGGTCGAAAAGCACTATTTGCCATAAATAATGTATGTAAAAAGAAATATTTTAATATAAAATCTCGTCTTGCTGTTTTGGACACGTTTGTCAATAGTATTTTAATGTACGGTTCAGAAATTTGGGGATTTCATAAAGCACCCGAAATAGAAAAATTGCATATTGGATTTTTGAAATCATTATTAGGATTAAGAAAATCTACAAACACTGCATTTCTTTATATTGAATTTGGAAGATCTCATTTAAAGCTGTTAAGAAAGTTAAAAATTTCAAGTATTGGATTAAATTACAACGTTCTGATCACTGTTTGCTGAAAGCTTGTTATGATAATATGGTTGAAAATAAAGACCCCTGGATCCTTAACTTAAAACAAGATCTTTCAAGAGTCGGCCTTGGATACATGTTTGTGACTGATAGTATTTATCATTCTAGTGAAGTATATTAGCAGCGATTATGTGATAGTTTTCAGCAAGATTGTCTAGAGAAAGTTCATTCTTCTTCGAAAGGAGTATTATGTCAGCATTTAGTGGAAAGTATTAAATTGCAACCTTATCTTCATAAGGCAATTGATTTTAATTATTTAAAACATATTTCTAAGATACGTTTATGTGCGCATGACCTGTCTATTGAACGTTGCCGTAACAGAGATATACCTAGAGAAGAAAGAAAATGTATTTTATGTAATGAAAATGATATAGAAGATGAATTTCATTTTATAATTAAATGTAATCGCTATTCAGACCTCCGATATAAATACATAAGGAAATATTATTTCAAAAGGCCTAATATGTATACATTTGTTCAATTACTCAAAATCGAAAACACAAAAGAACTTAATAATTTAGGAAAGTATTTATCACTAGCGTTTAAACGTAGAGCAAATTTATTAAGAGGTCATCAATAGAACAGGTCATGTTTAGATACATGTTGTACATCAGTTTATTGTATACAAATTATGTAATATACCATTATATTGATAAGCCTTGTATGGGTGAATGGGGGTCAATAATGGTTCTGGCGTGTGTATGACTGTGAGTATGGTGAATGACGAATGATTGCTGCTGCTGTTGCTGATATGGTGATGATGATGATGATGTAATGATGTAATGATGATGATGATGATGATGATGATGATGATGATTATGATGATGATATGATGATGATGATTATGATGATGATGATTATGATGATGATATGATGATTATGATGATGATGATGGTGATGATGATGATGTTGATGATGATGATGATTATGATGATGATATGATGATTATGATGATTATGATGATGATGATGTTGATGATGATGATGAAGATGAGGAGGAGGAGGAGGAAGATGAGGATTATGAAGATGATGAGAATGATGTGTGCGAGTTAGTGTGAGTGTTCTTGATGGTGAGGATGATGTTTCAGAGTCAGTGTGAGTGTGTCCTTGTGAGTGTCTTTGTCTTACCTGTAATTGCCATAAGTTGTAAAACTTCAGCAAATAAAAAACTTGAACTTGAACTTGTTACGGTCAGTATCGTGTCTCGGGCCTCAACATGCTTTGGACTTGTAGACTTTTAAGTTACGGCTATTCATTGGTTTATTAACTTATAAGGATAATCCTACTTAATTATAACACATGGACAATTTCAAATGGCGGTGTATTGGCCAATGAAATATCCGTACTCCATTTATTTTATTTGTATCATATTAGAACTGTAATGTACATTCACCTTCCTTTATTATAAGGCAAAATGACACAAGTGTCCTTACAAACAATGATTTTCTTTTCTAGTCGATTAAATCGCTTTCCATAAAACGCTAAACTATAATAGAAACCAAAAAAAAGATAGACGTCGAATATATCTATACATAACATTGTTTTCGTTACCCGATTCAGGTAGTGATAAAATTGTTGAATGTGTAGCTTTAATACACATACAACGACCCTACTCGACCGATTACACCACTGCGCTGACGACGCTAGTGTCTATTAACCTGTGCATGGTCCAGGAATCTGATGCGGGTGCACACTGCCGATTGTAAGTGTTGTTTGGTTATTTGGTCAGCAATGCACACTCTATGTATTGTTAAGAATTGTAAGTTTACTTATGACAACAAAAAGGTATGAAATGCAACGTTCCAGATTGTTCCTATTGTTTGAGACTATTAATTGCGTCCTGGTTTGGCAGTGTAGTAGTGTGAGTGTTGTGTGCTAGAAAGACAAATCACGTGGTGTTGCATTTATATAAACATGATGGAGTTATTATTTTGTCATTTTCAATATAAGGATGAAGTTAACTGATGCTGAGTATAACAAACCCGCGAGTTCGCACGTGCCACCGTGTACTGTCATGACGCATCCTCAGGTATTTTTATACAGGTAGCTTTATCTGAATCCTGTGTCTAGTAACAGCAGAATTCAAGGCCGTGGCTATTGATACATGCGTTTCACGATAAAGACTCAAAATGCTTATTTCGCATTATTTTTATGAATTTAAAACAAATAATATGCTGTATGTAATACAGGATCGTACAATCATTACCAACAAGATTTTGAAAGGATTTAATTTCCACTAATACTGCCTGCGTCATGCCGTTACATGCTTTCTTTCAAAATACACGTCTTGATTTTGCTTTCCTGCACATATGAATGGCAAAAATGATTTACATCATTTTCGAATAACATTTCTTACACGTGTATTGCGATCCTTACTTTCAATTTGTGTCTTCCTGCATTTCAAACAAATGAGACTGTCCGCAACGATGAATTTTCCCGTATTTTCGGCAATTATTTGCGATAACAATAGTTTATTTTTATTGACTTGGTCTTTTTTATATTCTGACGCAACAATCCCACATTTATTTGGTATTTTAGCATCATTTGTTGGGTTAAATTAGACAGATTAAATCACTCGTGTCAATTGGAGGGTAAAACAATTCATAAATATTTTTTAAAATGATGTCTTATCTACAAAGCGTAGCTGTACTGTACACGTGTACAATGAGTTGTTGACATGATTGCATAGAAGATAAATCAATAGGTATATTATTAAAATCAAATAAAATGTTCCATTGGTTTGAAAAATATTGTTGAACTTAATTAAGGAAAAAGGTCACATGCCTTTAAGTATTTAAAAAAAAACACCTAAACGTGGATTCGAACTTGCACCGTCCATTTCGTCTGGTCACAAGTCAACTGCGTTACATGTTCGGGACGAAGACGGGAATACAAACTGTTTTAACCCAAGAAACACCTGTCGCAGTTTAAGAAATTCGCTCACCACTGTTTTTCATTATTTTGAGCATTTTCCCAAAGGAGGACCACTTTCCCGGAATACGATTTGTTTTTGCATATTACATCATGGGTTCAAATAGTTTATTCAAAAGTTGGTCCTCGGATGGGAAAGTGTTGATACCGTTTTTTAAGTCTGGGAAACGCCATCACTTTCATAGATATCGTGAATATGGCTATATTTACAGTATCATATTAACAATACCTAATATCTCAGCAGTTCAAAATTTCATATATGATTGGTTTTATATCTATTCTATGGATTTTCGCTGCTTGAAATTATTTATTCATTAATAATTTTTTTCCTGTTTGCATAAATGGCGACTTAGGGAAATATGGGCAGATTTCCGCCATAGCTCTTTCCGACAAATAAACAATAAAAAGACGCTTTATTTTAAGAATCCAGTCAACCGTACCATACTGATTACGGTTGTGATAATACATTTAACGACACATCCATTGGTTACAAATCTAGTATTATAGAACGATAAATCATGCGGGTGCGCGTATGATACGCTTCAAAATGCCTCCTCCGCCTATGTTAATAGGCGCGCCGCGGGACTGGTATCATATGTCGAATGACGGGCCCCCCTTTAGGTGTGAACTGTATGTATTTAAGGATTTGCTAGCGAACAAACAAAAACAAGAAAGTTTCTATTTAACTCTTCATACTTAGAACCTGTCAAACTTCCGGTTAGAATGATGACTTGAAATAATGAATGTAAATATGACAAATACTGATTTCGTGTGTTGATGAGCGATGTTGATGGATAGGCAGATTTGATTGATTGATATAAACACTTGATATCAAGCATGACATCAGTGTTAATTGTTTATTTCTTCTCAAACATATCGAGATTACATAGACAAAACAAGAAAACTGCCCACATGGTCAAAATGATATAAACGCGCAACTTGTTGTCATTTGAAGACATATAAGCATCACGTGACAAATGTTAAATGTGCGCAAAAGAACAGACTAGTTTAGATAATTAGATTATCTACGTCACCCCGCTTATCATTGGTGTTCATGACAGTTTGCTGGTAGAATATACATAATCAACATGTGTTTGCATAGTATGGTGAAAACTATTACTTGGGATGCGAAAATGTTGAACATTTTTATATCAGGCCACAAGCAGCCTTCGTTATTTTTTGCCAACATTTTCTCACCCTCGTTCTATTTTCAAACATAAAACACGCATATACATTTCTTATTTCTGAAATAATTTTGCATCAATTGAACTTTTTTATCAAATCAATTGTGAAATGTATTTTCTGATTTCAGTCAGGATAAAATACGAAATCAGCTATGACGTCTGTGGATGATGTGTCCGATATTCTCTCCGAGATAAGAGATCTTTTACCAACTAAGTTTAATATTAGCGAAAAAGTTGAGATTGCCAAAGAATATTTCCAAAAGGATGACGGATCATTAAATCTAACAAGATTAGAGGAAGTCTACACCATTTTGAAAGACCTTTATGGATATCTTCCCGAGTTCACAAGTGGCGATCCCTCCAGGCTGTTACAGGGCTTGGTGGGGATAGTGTCATCTGTCTCCTCCTTCACAGGCGTGGGAGGGCAAGCTGTTCCCGTCATCTGTGGTGTGTTTCGTAAAGTTTTCGCCTCTTTTGGGGGTAACAAAGTCACCATAGGAGAGGTCGTCGAAGGTGAAATCAGACGGGTATTTTCTATTCACAGCGACGAAACACTCCTGGAGGAGGGCGAGGACCTCCACCTCATGTACCGGTTTGCTTTTGACTTCCTTAACCCAACAAGTGAGAGAAGTGAATTTTCGAAGCATGATATTACAAACATGAATATTCAAATGAATGTTTTTCAAGGTGCCACTTTTCTTCGCAAGCTTGGAAAGTTGACCAGGGAGCTGGCAAAGGAACATGAAGAATCCGACCCTAACAAAAAGTCTGAGAAAGCCAACAAAGCTAGGCAATTCATCGAGTTATACATAAAGCTTGCATTACTGAGTGACATGGTTCTGTTGAACTTCTTTACAATCACCAACTCCACAAGTCACAGCCAGCATCTGGCCGGAGGAATACAGCGGGTGATCGGCTCCTTTGATGAACAGGACAGAGAAGCTCTCGGTATGCTTCTCAAACCCACGAAAGAATACGTCTACATTGCGTCATACATCAATGAAGAGGAGTGCGAGCTTTTCATGAAGTTTCTTGAGCATAAAAATCTCCTGTTGGATCAGAGTTGGTTGCAACACGGACAGTTTGAACTTTGTTCAGTTAAATGGCCAAAGTGCCACGCTTTACGCCTGAGGGCTCACACATCGGTCTTTGGAAACGGCGATCTGAGGTTTTTACGCGGTACTAAGGAAGCGGCTGGACCGGAATCCTTGTTTTGCTTTAAACAAATCCATCCGAACAGAAGTTATTTTTCTATTACTCAGATGGGGAATGCTGATGAGTTTGTAAGCATGACGAAGGGCTCAAACAGATGGGTGATGTCTCTAAAAGGTGTTCAAAATCCCGAGAACGAATGGAAGATCATCCAGATGGAGAACGGAAACTATGTGTTTTCTCCGCGTGCTTTTCCTGATTATTTCATGGGTATGACCAAACTGTTGGATGGAAGTATTGCCGGATTCCTCGGAGGTTATAATGAACAGGTTCAGTGGACACTTAAAGTCTCAGAATGAGTCCCTATCTTTCTAAACTCCGATTTCACTAAAACGTTACTACGTATGTGACAAATCGTATATTTGGAGTGTTAGTGCATTTTTTCAATATTGCAATAAACAAGTATTCAAACTATTCAAAAATATAAACAAAACTTGACGAGATTTTAAAAGTGCACCTGCATAAAATCACAACTTAGATGTAATATATTATTTTTTTAGTGTGAAATAGAAATGTGATTTGATGGTGTTATGACCAAGGTAACGGGCTACTTTACACAGAACATGGAATATTAGAACAAAGCATGCTGTGTTAACTATGGTTTATATTGCACAGCTGTCACTCAGAAAATAGGAAACAAATATCCGGATTAGGAACACCCTGAAATCACCTGTTTAGGTAATAGGAGATTAACAAAATTCATCTATGGAAACTTGTTTAACTGTTAGCATATCTGTTTGAAAGATATCTCAAATTGGAGAAAAATTTAATGTGACGATCTATCTTTAAAGAGAAATGAACAGTGACAAAGTATGGCACTAAAATCTTTTAATGATAAAGCATTTCATTTTCAAAATATAGAACAAACATATCTCATGAGTATTACGTACAGTTTTTTTTGTTACACTATAACCACGATTATATAGATATTGACACAGCGATATCAGATGTCCGTCGTGTAAGCGACTTGACCAAGGATCCCGCTTGACTAATGTATTTAACAATTTTGCTACAGTGTTTTCGCCTCTACTTTGTTGTGGGTTTCATAATGAATGTTCACAGTGACTGTTTTCCAGAATGTGTAGCCTTACATCACATAGACCAGCGGTTACATCTATTTACCTGTATTTAGGTGTATTAGTATTATGAGTTAAGTTGTTTTGCGATAAGTTGACACTTTTATCTGCCTCCTAATCGATTAAGGATTGTAACATTGTAGTACTGGATAAAGGGGAATGCTATGACGTTGCTTTTATACCAAAAGAGTTTATTTGTATTTCGTTATATCAAACATTGATCGTGTAAATATATATGGCATTGAGTATACTTATGTACTTTTTGTCATATTTATGACATGCATTGGTGTGTGTCATACATTGGCTTACCTATATTGAATGGTGCGCGCTAGCGCACCATGTTAAATATGTAGGTAAGCCAATGTATGTTACACACCAGTGCATGTCAAAAATATGACAACCAATACTGATATTTACATTTTATGCTAATCAACTTACAGTTCAGGCAGAAATAAAGACATAATATTAGTCTGAACATGTTTAAACGTCAGGGTAAATCCATACAGAGAACAGCCATCAGTTGACAGCAGAGCAGTGCAATATCCTACGTTACAGTTATGACGACATAAGCATAGTGACGTCACAATAGCCCAATGTATGTTTTATGGCCCGGTAGAAACATCTAGGCTCTGTGCAGTGGAAATGTAAATATAAAGCAATGAAGCTTTTAAATGTAAATGTCATACATAATCCCACTGCTTGTATCGTTAGCAGAATTTGGGACTTTGATTTTATGTCCTCTATTTGGGGACATAAAAGCGACCAAAATAAATATACTGTTCTCATTACAATATTTTGGATCTTGGTATTTCTGTCTACTTTTAACTACCTTTTATTTTCTAGCGCCTTGCTTGGCAATACCTGACTTTTGGCTTTATGATGAATGTTTGCCCAGGTGAGGAAGGCATTGGGTTCTGTGCCAAGGCTGGGACATACCAAAGACATTAAAAAATGCAGTTGTTATTCCCTGTTTGAAGTTCAGCATTAAGGGTAAAAAAAAAACTGGTTCAACCGTTGTCAGTATAATGCGACCGGGCGGAATGCTTGATGCCTTCGGCCTGGTATTTAAATGAGACAGCACTATAAAGTCGGCATAAAATCCGCGCTACCATGCAAATACACCAAAATACACTGTATCCGGCACACATACACACATGCACGCATACACACCACACCTGGAAGCACGTCCTTCCATTATTTTAGCTGTTGATAGGACGTTAAGCTCTGTACAACCAACCAACCGATGGCGGCCAGACACTTTCAGGTCAATTTATGTTGAAAAGTGTACGGCTGTCCAACATTTAGGGTACTTTTGTAATTTGATGACCTTGCAATAAAGTTTTCATTCATTTTGCGAGTTTTTCCTGGTACTTGATTTACAGCCGAACACGACCGAGATGGAATGAGCAATGCAATATGTTTCTTCTGAAGATATATCAACAATATGTATATATTAGGGTTGTCAACGGTTAAACGGTAACTCAGTCGGAAGACCACGAACCGACTACCAAACTCAATAACCGAATAGTCGGACATGTATTTACCCCTTTTGGGAGCCCCATGTTGTCCTGACTTAGACCTACAAATGATCTATAGAAGCGACCAAAATCAATCGGATAATTTTGTAATAAAAACAGTATTTAGGCTGACATGTTAGTCTTGTACTTGTACTCTATAGTAAATAGTGACAAGGAGATGCCACCACACCAAACAAAGTCTGAACAGATTTCGAAAGGATCAACTGTTAAAGATAGAAAGCGCTTTTTCATACAAGATGTAAATATAATCTGAAGAGTACACACTCGAATGAGCACGTATGTCTTTAAACGTTCGACGATCAAATGTTGTTTTAAAGAACAATGTTTTTGCTGTTATTTGTTGTTTTATTACCGAATTGACCAATTAACCGGTTACTCGATCGGAAAATTGTTCAAGTAACCGGTAACCAAATTTTGACCGGATTGACAACCGTAAATGTTTAGGGTGGAAAGGAGACTGTTTTTAATCGTAATCGGACCATTTATGCTCCTGATGTATTTATAAATAGTGAAGAAACAAGTGATACATTTCCATTTTATTAGGAGGTTACCTGACAATTTGAAAGTGTACTGTGGTTCCGATTTACTTTAGAACAGAAAAATGTTGAAAACTGCCAGACCGCTAATGATTGCTAAATAATGCGGTATTTTGATAATATCCTCATTAAAATTCGTATCATATCATGGTAAACAATTATAATCATCGATTATAATCAACGTGAACAGCAGGTGTATTTTTGAACATTTGACCGTGCTACCGCGATGATGTACAGGAAGTTAACACGATATGACAGGTGATACGCAGCGATCTGTATACAGCTACAACCCCGTTTATATACCGGGTGTACAGGTAAAAGTACACATACTTGTTCGTGTCAATCCTTCTTACATAGATACACATACTGATATGTATACATCCCTGGTATAAAATACTACTAACATAGATACACATAATGATTTGTATACATCCCTGGTATAACATACTACTAACATAGAAACACATACTGATTTGTATATACATCCCTGGTATAACATACTACTAACATAGATACACATACTGATTTGTATACATCCCTGGTATAACATACTACTAACATAGATACACATACTGATTTGTATACATCCCTGGTATAACATACTACTAACATAGATACACATACTGATTTGTATACATCCCTGGTATAACATACTACTAACATAGATACACATACTGATTTGTATACATCCCTGGTATAACATACTACTAACATAGATACACATACTGATTTGTATACATCCCTGGTATAACATACTACTAACATAGATACACATACTGATTTGTATACATCCCTGGTATAACATACTACTAACATAGATACACATACTGATTTGTATACATCCCTGGTATAACATACTACTAACATAGATACACATACTGATTTGTATACATCCCTGGTATAACATACTACTAACATAGATACACATACTGATTTGTATACATCCCTGGTATAACATACTACTAACATAGATACACATACTGATTTGTATACATCCCTGGTATAACATACTACTAACATAGATACACATACTGATTTGTATACATCCCTGGTATAACATACTACTAACATAGATACACATACTGATTTGTATACATCCCTGGTATAACATACTACTAACATAGATACACATACTGATTTGTATACATCCCTGGTATAACATACTACTAACATAGATACACATACTGATTTGTATACATCCCTGGTATAACATACTACTAACATAGATACACATACTGATTTGTATACATCCCTGGTATAACATACTACTAACATAGATACACATACTGATTTGTATACATCCCTGGTATAACATACTACTAACATAGATACACATACTGATTTGTATACATCCCTGGTATAACATACTACTAACATAGATACACATACTGATTTGTATACATCCCTGGTATAACATACTACTAACATAGATACACATACTGATTTGTATACATCCCTGGTATAACATACTACTAACATAGATACACATACTGATTTGTATACATCCCTGGTATAACATACTACTAACATAGATACACATACTGATTTGTATACATCCCTGGTATAACATACTACTAACATAGATACACATACTGATTTGTATACATCCCTGGTATAACATACTACTAACATAGATACACATACTGATTTGTATACATCCCTGGTATAACATACTACTAACATAGATACACATACTGATTTGTATACATCCCTGGTATAACATACTACTAACATAGATACACATACTGATTTGTATACATCCCTGGTATAACATACTACTAACATAGATACACATACTGATTTGTATACATCCCTGGTATAACATACTACTAACATAGATACACATACTGATTTGTATACATCCCTGGTATAACATACTACTAACATAGATACACATACTGATTTGTATACATCCCTGGTATAACATACTACTAACATAGATACACATACTGATTTGTATACATCCCTGGTATAACATACTACTAACATAGATACACATACTGATTTGTATACATCCCTGGTATAACATACTACTAACATAGATACACATACTGATTTGTATACATCCCTGGTATAACATACTACTAACATAGATACACATACTGATTTGTATACATCCCTGGTATAACATACTACTAACATAGATACACATACTGATTTGTATACATCCCTGGTATAACATACTACTAACATAGATACACATACTGATTTGTATACATCCCTGGTATAACATACTACTAACATAGATACACATACTGATTTGTATACATCCCTGGTATAACATACTACTAACATAGATACACATACTGATTTGTATACATCCCTGGTATAACATACTACTAACATAGATACACATACTGATTTGTATACATCCCTGGTATAACATACTACTAACATAGATACACATACTGATTTGTATACATCCCTGGTATAACATACTACTAACATAGATACACATACTGATTTGTATACATCCCTGGTATAACATACTACTAACATAGATACACATACTGATTTGTATACATCCCTGGTATAACATACTACTAACATAGATACACATACTGATTTGTATACATCCCTGGTATAACATACTACTAACATAGATACACATACTGATTTGTATACATCCCTGGTATAACATACTACTAACATAGATACACATACTGATTTGTATACATCCCTGGTATAACATACTACTAACATAGATACACATACTGATTTGTATACATCCCTGGTATAACATACTACTAACATAGATACACATACTGATTTGTATACATCCCTGGTATAACATACTACTAACATAGATACACATACTGATTTGTATACATCCCT
Source organism: Mizuhopecten yessoensis (assembly GCF_002113885.1). Taxonomy (NCBI): domain Eukaryota; kingdom Metazoa; phylum Mollusca; class Bivalvia; order Pectinida; family Pectinidae; genus Mizuhopecten; species Mizuhopecten yessoensis. The sequence goes on from NW_018404123.1 coordinate 110,587, forward strand.
GGTATAACATACTACTAACATAGATACACATACTGATTTGTATACATCCCTGGTATAACATACTACTAACATAGATACACATACTGATTTGTATACATCCCTGGTATAACATACTACTAACATAGATACACATACTGATTTGTATACATCCCTGGTATAACATACTACTAACATAGATACACATACTGATTTGTATACATCCCTGGTATAACATACTACTAACATAGATACACATACTGATTTGTATACATCCCTGGTATAACATACTACTAACATAGATACACATACTGATTTGTATACATCCCTGGTATAACATACTACTAACATAGATACACATACTGATTTGTATACATCCCTGGTATAACATACTACTAACATAGATACACATACTGATTTGTATACATCCCTGGTATAACATACTACTAACATAGATACACATACTGATTTGTATACATCCCTGGTATAACATACTACTAACATAGATACACATACTGATTTGTATACATCCCTGGTATAACATACTACTAACATAGATACACATACTGATTTGTATACATCCCTGGTATAACATACTACTAACATAGATACACATACTGATTTGTATACATCCCTGGTATAACATACTACTAACATAGATACACATACTGATTTGTATACATCCCTGGTATAACATACTACTAACATAGATACACATACTGATTTGTATACATCCCTGGTATAACATACTACTAACATAGATACACATACTGATTTGTATACATCCCTGGTATAACATACTACTAACATAGATACACATACTGATTTGTATACATCCCTGGTATAACATACTACTAACATAGATACACATACTGATTTGTATACATCCCTGGTATAACATACTACTTACATAGATACACATACTGATTTGTATACATCCCTGGTATAACATACTATTAACATAGATACTTATACTGATTTGTATACATCCCTGGTATAACATACTACTTACATAGATACACATAATGATTTGTATACAACCCTGGTATAACATACTACTAACATAGATACACATAATGATTTGTATACATCCCTGGTATAACATTCTATTTAAGATTAATCACTTTATGTTGTAATGTACTTGTATAGATACTATAATCCATTGAATCCTCACGAATATCAACATATTTGGTAAAAGTAATAGATGTTAAAAAGATTTGCTTATATATGAGTATGAATTCCATGTAAAAGTTAACCTTTCCGCGTGACGAAATTGAGACTAAACATGATCAAATATTCATACGGTTATTTAAAAAACCGTTTTCACATACACTAACTTTACCTTTAGAAATCAATGCCGACCTTCCCGGTACAATTACTGTATCATTAACTGTAACATTGTTTTAAAGGTCATACAAATTGTCAAAGGACTATGACATTGGTAGATCATACGAAAATGTCTTAGCGATTTGTAACGACAAGTATTGATTTCATTTTTGTGGACAATTTTGGAAAAAGTGTGAAATACTGTATACAGGGAATCTTTAGCCGCAGTTAAACTTTCGCCCCTTTCGCCTTCGCACTTAAGTACTAAAAGCACTTAACGCAAAAATACGTCTTTTGTCATTATGTAGTCATCTTTTTACATTATGTACCTTCGCACTTAAGTACAAAAGATTTCCTCTTATCCCTATTGTCACAATGGATGGTTCCGTTTACATTATACAAAAGCTGAGAAAAAGTTAAATTCTGTATATAATTAATTAGCATACTTTGCTCTGATTGGTTGATGGCTTTTACACATAAACTTTGTCAAATATATGTGGTAAAGGTTAAACTTGGTCAATATTAATGTTTGTAATTACAAAGGCTAACATACGGCAATCTGAATGGTCGACCGTTTCCACACAATAATTATTAAATATACCATACCAAATGGAAAAACAATATTTTTTTTTTAATATTTAAACAGTTTTATCACTGTAAATACATTAATTCCAGACTTTAACCTTAATAGTGTTTTTTTGTATATATATTTTTAATCATTTCTCTGTAGTTACCTTAAACCAATGATAACTTACAATAGATGGTGGGGTCTCTGACCAAGTGTCTACCTAACCCTCCCATGTGAATGATTCTAGAATCTGTAGAACATGCCATGTATTGTAATGACTATTATCAATGTCTTCATTTTTTTGCATGAATTATAATTTTTTGAAACTTAAATGTCTTAAAATGATCTGATCAGACACAAACTATTTCTACTGGTTTTAGTTCATATAATTACTAAGCATGTCAGTTTGAAAGATATTCCTCCATTAATATTAGTGTGTGAATTAATTATGGGATCAAAAATGCATAATGTCATATCTACATATTTTGGAATATATGTACATTGATTGGTATCGCATCAGTCTTTTCAACTGTGAAGTTTGTTGAAGATGATTGCTTGTAAGAAAGGAAGTAATACATTTACGAGGTTGTTGTTATGAAATTTGTGCTTGTGAGAGGACTTCTGCGGCTGTTATTTGTACATAATGTGTTGAATATTTCACCAAATGTAAATAAAATCTGTTACAATATAATTATGCAGTTTTAAATTTTCTTGTGAAAATACCATCAACAACAGGAAAGAGACACTGTAATAGGAGTGGGAAAATCCACTAAAGTAACAGACACAACATGAAAGGAACAGTCATATAGTAACAGACACCACATCATGGGAACAGTCATGTAGTAACAGACAAAACATGAAAGGAACAGTCATATAGTAACAGACACCACATCATGGGAACAGTCATGTAGTAACAGACAAAACATGAAAGGAACAGTCATATAGTAACAGACACCACATCATGGGAACAGTCATGTAGTAACAGACAAAACATGAAAGGAACAGTCATATAGTAACAGACACCACATCATGGGAACAGTCATGTAGTAACAGACAAAACATGAAAGGAACAGTCATATAGTAACAGACACCACATCATGGGAACAGTCATGTAGTAACAGACAAAACATGAAAGGAACAGTCATATAGTAACAGACACCACATCATGGGAACAGTCATGTAGTAACAGACAAAACATGAAAGGAACAGTCATATAGTAACAGACACCACATCATGGGAACAGTCATGTAGTAACAGACAAAACATGAAAGGAACAGTCATATAGTAACAGACACCACATCATGGGAACAGTCATGTAGTAACAGACAAAACATGAAAGGAACAGTCATATAGTAACAGACACCACATCATGGGAACAGTCATGTAGTAACAGACAAAACATGAAAGGAACAGTCATATAGTAACAGACACCACATCATGGGAACAGTCATGTAGTAACAGACAAAACATGAAAGGAACAGTCATATAGTAACAGACACCACATCATGGGAACAGTCATGTAGTAACAGACAAAACATGAAAGGAACAGTCATATAGTAACAGACACCACATCATGGGAACAGTCATGTAGTAACAGACACAACATGAAAGGAACAGTCATATAGTAACAGACACAACATGAAAGGAACAGTCATATAGTAACAGACACAACATGATAGGAACAGTCATATAGCAACAGACACCACATCATGGGAACAGTCATGTAGTAACAGACACAACATGATGGTAACAGTCGTTTAGTAACATACACAACATGATGGTAACCGTCATGTTGTATGTGTGTAGTATTGTTGTAATATACATAATATCATGGGAACAGACATGTAACATAAACGACATTATGGGAACAGTCATGTAATATATAAACATGATTGGAACAGTCATATAGTAACATACAATATGATGGGAACATTATTGTTGTCACATACTCAACATGATGGGAACAGTAATTAAGTAACATGCATAACTTCGTTGAAACCGTCATGTAGTAACATACACAACATCATGGAAACAGTCATGTAGTAACATACACAACATCATGGGAACAGTCATGTAGTAACACTCAACATCATGGGAACAGTCATGTAGTAACAGACTGAACATGCACCAAGTACATAAAACAATGGGCTATAGCCAATAATAGGAGCGGAAAATGCAGCGCCAGACTATGTTTTAAACCTGAGATCCCCCAATGTCTAAGCAAAGAGTTAATTGGTTTCTAAAAATCCAAAAATTAATTCTGTTTTTACCAAATTCGATCTGCATATGCCTGTGGCTCAGTTTGCCAACGTCCACAGTTTGTAAATTCATGTACACATTCAGCATCAGGAGACCACTGGAGAATTTTGAGAACACGTCTGTAGGATTCTCCTTATTGAACAATATGTCTACATCAAACCACAATAATGAACTGATATGAAATGTCCTGCATGCTTGGGAAACAGTAACTTGTTTTTGCAGTGTAAAAATAATATTTACTGTTTAAAAGGGCACCATGATTTAGTATCCCCTAACAAATTTAGTTATTAATTTTTTTTGTGTGTTTAAAATTACAAGGACTATAGATATAAAACAATGACTACATAATGACTATTTGTACATTTTATTCAATGACATGAATCAGAACATAAGCAATGTTGTAACTCAAGATGACAAATCAACAGTTATCAAAGGTCAATATAATAATACATAAATAATACATAAATAATACCTAAAAAGAGACACAGAATTTGAACACAGATATGAAGTATGAAATTGATTTAGCTAAGAGAAAGGACAGTAAAAAGACAACACTTAAAAAATGAAAAATGAGGTAAGGTTCAAATAAGTATAAATATTTTGTTAAAATTTAGATTTCACTTTAATCATTTCACAAAAAGGATTCATTATCAAGAATCTTTACTTACATAATGGGAGCCTAGCACCTGTTGTGTTTGCTTAATCAACATATATGAACTGCTATTCAAATTCCCATATACAAAGAAAATGGTGGGACTTGGTACAGTTTTCCTACAGAGTTTCTTCTCTCTTACAAAAAAAGATAATAAAAATACAGTTAATATTTCAAATAATTTCAATGCATTAGGAAACTATAGCTCCATCTGACACAAGTGAGACTTAACTTTTGTTATTAGTGACTTGTTCACATTTTTTTAGTATATGTCTCATAAACCTGATTTTAATGCTTTTCCTGTTACTATTCCCAAACATTCTGACCAAATATCTTGGAGAAACCAATTGAATAATTTTCTTTTTTTCAACAACACAAGACATGATTTTACTATAAAAGACAATAAATAAATAAATAAACAAGTATCAAGTTGTAATTTGTGTCGGTACAAAACGTACAATGGAACCAATTCATTTGAAAACAAATTACTGAACATTGCAGAACATTTCAGTAGGATAATTGACATGGATAGCAGGAATGATGTCATATGTACAGATTAACTTAACGCATTTTGCACAACAATCAAGCAGAACTAAAAACAACTACATACTTTCTGGGGAAAATATATCCATTTTGCTAAAAACGAAACTTTAATAATGGATAAAATGTGTACAAAACTACAGAGAAATGATTAAAAATATATATACACACAAAAAACCACTATTAAATATCATGAGCAGTATTCACAATATGACTTATAATAAGATAATAACACCCACTTGTTGTCACTCCTTTTTTCCACACATGAAGCATTGTATTTTTCGAATAATAAATACAATTGGTAATGAAAGGGATTTACAGATGAGGGAAGGCCTATAACAAACAACAAAAACCCTAAACATTTGGTTTTTCCTTGGCGTATAATCATACTGTCTTTATCAAAACAAAGTAATCATTCCATACTTGATGGATAGGTCTGTTGCCTAGCAACAGACCTATCACAATTTTGTATTGTGAGCAATTTTCATTGCCACTGACACTGATCACAGTTTAGATAACACATTAATTTTGCCCTGATATTTAAACTGGAAGTACTGGTTGACAAGCATCATGTGGAACCTCAAATACCTGAGGCAAGGAGTGATTGTTATGCATGCTTTTGTTTTGTTTAAATGACAGAGAGAGATCTCAAGTTCATTTGGAAAAAACATCATTCTTTAAGTAACAAACATTCTGAATGATTCGTCATTCCTAATAATTCTAAGGAACTCTCTCTTGAATTCCTGCAGAGTATCATACTCTATTGGTACACTTATGACATTGCCACAAGTTCTACCAATAGGGTATCTCAACAGGCCCTGTGCATGATGAAAGCAGACAGTGATACCACCGGAAGTTGGCATTACACATGACCCTGTTACGAACTGCAAAAAGCGGGAAAGGTCTTCTGAAGACAATGAATAAACAAAGTCTTTCAAGAAGTACAATACCCGCTCTTCCTCAGGTCGCAACAGGTCATTCTCTGTCTTCAACAGGCCAATGACACGAGAAGGGGTAGGCGTCAGTCTTTCACACAAAGACACCAGGTCACCTTGTGTCACCTGATGGAAAAAGACATCCTTGTAGATTTCAGGGATGCCTGAGCCCATCAGCTGACACAGGAACAAAGGCTTCCCAGTCAGCTCACATGCAGCCAAATTCTCTATGTGCCGTCTGAAATTGTCCTGTGTAGGCATGACCGACATAGAGAACCTGGCAAACATGTTCGTCAACTGAGAAAGCTCATCAGATGTCAATGACGTGAAAGAGTCTAGACCTTACCGGGTCAAAGCGCGCTCGTGCTCAGACACAAACAATAAGAAATCCTCTAAAATGATTTTCTTATCCTCCGCAATCTGACCCAGAGCAGTGCTTATCAGGACAGTTCGACATATCTGCAAGGGGAAACCTTTTGTCAAGGCAAGACCATGACAAAGAATTCTCCCCAAGACTGGATAAATGGAACTGGCCTGAGAAAACCTGTGTGGAGGGAGGTGTGGTACCAACACATCCTCACTTGTGAACAATCTAGAACAGGCTTGCTCCCAGAATGTAGAAAACAGGTCCTTTGTAAGGCCACCTGCATCCTCTCCAGACTCCCCAGCAAAGGTGTCCCCGAGTCTGTGCTGTAACACCCCAGGATCCAGGTCCATGAGGTCTCCAAACACGTGGTCTCTTCTCACAGTGACCTGCTGTGTGTCCGAAAAGACAGCATCTAGTCTGGCAAGTGCTGAAACACATAGAAACCTGATATTAACCTGGAATATTTCTTTGGGGTAATTTTGTAGCTTTTTATTAACTAGACCTGACAATTTGATTGAGGAAAGATGATACCTATTTTGTATTGTGAGTAATATGAAGACACAACCCATTCTCTTTGATATAGTGTAAAATTTACAGTTCCTTTTGGTTCAATGAGTAAAAGACACAGGCTATAACCTTTTTCAAAGACAACTGAATCGAACATAATAATACAAATGTATGAGTGAAACAAGTTAAGACCAGTAGATAAGATAAGTGAGGAAATATCCAAACAGGATTACATTACAATAATTAATAACCAAATATTAAAAAGAAAGTTAGGAAAGCAGAGGCACACATAAATATCTTGCCCCCAACAAAGTGAAGTGTGGCCTTTGACCCTTTAACTTTGAGTAATGTCCACCAAAACCTGAACCTGACATAACCACAAGATCATGTAAATATCAACTTTATTTGTTGAGGGTTTCATGAGGTTTTTTTCTTTCAGAAGTGGTCATGTGTGACTTTTCACCTTTAACTGATTACAACCAAAATCTTATCAAGTGTAGGTCTAGTATTACCTCTAGTATTAATATGAAATAAATCTGCTGTGAGATTTGATAAAAAGTCACTTCATTATTTTCAAAGAAATGGTAGTAACAAGAATTGTTTAAAGACACACACAGACCAAATACATGAGGCATTTTGAACACCCCACTACAAGAGGCCGGTTGGCTGAAAATGTGAAAGGAAATCAATCTGATAGCCTTGATGTTGTTACATCAACAAACTTGCGTTTTCATATCAGTGGTACATTTTATACTTACAATGGAATGATCCTCTTCCAGTTCCCGTGATGGTGGATGCAGTAACCCAATGGGTGGCTAAATAAGAAATTTGGACCAGTTTAGTTGCAAAGAATGTAGGTTAATTATTGACCTGCTTTCATTTAGGTTATATTTGCACTTCTTTCATTTACTTTTATTTTCCAACATTAACTTAATATAAATAAATTTTGACATACTGTTTCAATGGAACCGAAATGTTGCAGTTAAATAATAGCTGCCTGGTGATCACAGAAATTGTATACGATGCCAATCCCAATGTTATATGTTTCTTTAAAACAAATCCTTTTTTTTTTTTTAAATCTAAATGATTTCATTTTAAATCAGTAAGTTTATCACACAAATTCTAAAATGTATGGTTACAAGAATTTTAGGCATCTTTAATCAATCTATTTCAACTATTTTAAAAAGTGTGTCTTACCACACTCTTTGCCTTCACTAAGCGGTTAGGCCATATTTGAATTTTATTTAATTTTCAATTAAATTATTGTATATGCTACTCATGTGGTTCTCCAAATAGGTCAAGGTCATTTGTTTTAGCATTCAATATTCCATGCCAAATTTATTAAAAAGAAACAACATTCACCATATTAAGGAGTTGTGATTTTTAAATTCACACTTCCGCTTTTAGGACTTATTTGTCTGACCCAAGTGGTGTTATACTATATCTTAACTACAGAATTCAATTAAATGGTTAGGTTTGAGCAGCACTTTCAAGAAATTATTGATAGAGGACATATACCCTAGTGTGGCATAAACCATCTCTGTCCTTAACCTTTTAGGCAAGGGGAGCTAATAATTCACACTTGAAAGTTATTTTGTTGAACTGTACCTCTGGAGTTGCTACTGGTCTTGCAGCTGGTTGTTCTTCTCTTTGGATAACACTGTCTGCATTTGATGGCTGTAGATATAACCAAGTCTTTGTATATGGTGAATCAATCATTGAGGACATAGGTATACATCCATCAAATCTTGTTTGTCACTTTTATTTTGTGATTAAAGGGGATTAAGGAATCGCCAAATTCCTACAATGCACAGCTTTTAAATATACAATGAATATCACTTCATGACCCTAACATAATTTATAATGTATATCTTTATTTTTTCTCATCGACCTTGCTATGATATTATAACCTATAAGATATCAAAACTGCAAAGGTGCTAGCTAACCATCTTGCATCTGTGAAACAGAATCATAAGGTCAAATGTACTGAAAATTTTAACTTATTTTACTCAGGTAACCTTTAAACTATTTGAACAATCAGCATTTAGAAACAAACTAGAACAGGCCCATTCATTAGGTGCCAACATGTCTTCCAATATTCATAAATATTGATGAACAAGGTTGAAAAAAACAATACCTTCAGATTAATCATATGAACCGGAAAATGAGCACAATATATTGTGTAAATTTAAAACTAGTAAACTTATAGTGGCAACTGGAAGATGAAATCATGTTGAGAACCAAAACATATTGCAATACCCAAGACATTGGTGAGGAATCTTATTACTCGTTAAAATGTCCCTTTTTCCCCCCCAACAGATTTTTTTTATATAACTACTCTTATGCAATGCCAAATATTGTTCATTTCTCAGAACTTATCTATACAATGTTAAAATTTCAAGAAATATGCATATATTTATCAATATATTTGTTATTAATATATTTGTCATAAATATATATGATATTTGATGTTGTATACGGCTGTTAAGATGTTTTCTCTGTTCATTTTTTAATTTTGTAAAGAGAATTTAAGTTAAAGATTAAAAAAAAATTCTGCTAGGTAGATTTTGATAAATGTGTCACACAATTCACCTGGTAAAAAATAATTTAAGATAATTTAAGAAGAAGAATTTAACTTTTCCAGTCAAAATAATTTTAACAATCAAAATAAAAAAATCGGGAATTCATATGATATCTGTATTTATAAGTGACAACCCACTTTTAGATGAAAGTAAATAAATTAACTAAAATGAGCTTACAACTCTTAAATCCCTCTTGGGGATCAGGAACAACTTCCCCTGGCCTATCTGCTTCCTGAGATCAACTGGTGTGTTGGGGTTCAACACTTTCAAGTGGCGCCCTTTGTCTGCCTTAGCGAAGTAGAACCCAGACAATCTTAGGTTGACATTAGGATAATAATCTACAAGAGTATCCTCAAAATCCTCCAATGTTTGGAATTCTATAACTGACTCGACAGGATACCTATCATGGGGACTAAGCTGTATCCTGGGGTATCCTGAAAGTATTTGTTAATGATTTTATCCAAAAAGTCATATTGGTATGAAAAGCATTGTATGCAATTGACAATCTTTCATTTTTAACAACTTACAGGAGCATTTCATCATGCATGGCCTTTCAATATGTACTACCAGCCTGCTATTAGTGATAGGTGTTTGGGGCTTTGGGGTACAGTTTGACTTACAGTGTTACTTATATTGTTCCATCAAGAAAAGTTGACAAGCTTTTACAATAACGCTGGAATTTTTTTCAGTAATCTGACTTATTGACCTACAGGAGGAAATTATAAGCATCTCAAACTGTTTTGCCACCCAAAAATGCTTACCAAATCCACAACGCTGAAGCCTGTTTTTCTCCGAAGTTGTCGGTATGAAATCATCATTGGCCTTAGACATTAGAAAAAAAACAGGAGTTTCCATGTGGTACTGTTTCTTCGTCCACGATTTCTAGAAAATAACAAACAATGATGTTATTTTGTTATAGTAAGATTAAGAAAGAAATCAACCATGAGCCAATCAAATCGGAATGCATGAATTTGTTTTCAGGTTCTTACAAATCAACAATCAGATACATTTCCATATATAGACAGCATGCAGACTATCAGAAAGGTTTATGTAGTTTATAGACATCATTTAAGAGTTGTGTCCCTTGCATTGAAAATCTCCAATCGCGAAAGTGTGGACAAAAAAAGCTGTCGTAACGATGTAAACAACGTTGTGGCACTGATGGCCAACATGCAAGCCCAACGTAAAATTGAAGTAATTTTTTTGGTTGGAATTATACTGTATTATATTCGTACATATGACTTTTGGGGATTTAGAATTATTATTGGTACAAATGTTAGAGTTGTCCCTCTTTTTTGTATCTTTATAATTGTTTGTATAATAAGTAAGTCTGCTGGGGTTTTTTTCCCACCTATATTTTCTTTTCGTTGTCCTTAACGTGTTGCATTGGCACTCGGAATGTTATTGATTCATGTAACGGGCATTTTTGTTTGTTTTAGTATTATTGTTAGAAAATTACTCAGGTTTTTTTTTTTTTTTGTTCATCGGTATTGACATTGTTTTTATTTTTTATGTGTTATATTTCTAATAAACCATTGTTGCATCAAATAAAATGTATTTTGTTTCATTTTGTTCCATTGAAGAAAAAATAAAAATAAATCGAAATTTCATGATATCCCAAAAAATCTTAAGAAACTACCACAAGGTATGGGTTATTGTTCAGAAATAATTTGGTTAGGCCAAAAAAGGGGTGTCTGTTTAGGGTTCCCGACTGACCCTAGCTTTTTACCCTCGACCCAAAACTTTTTGATGAAGATGAAAAAAAAAACCCGCTGATTTTCGAATTTTAGAAGGTTCCTTGCTTTTCAAAAAGCCTTCCAGCTCCGTATTGGCGCTAAATGTCATCATAAGGAGCACAATTTGCCTCCAAATGAACCTTGTTTATGTAATTCTTTGTTTTACATACAATAAATAGTAGGGTAATAATCACATGACCAAAAATATAAAAAATAACCCAAATCTGACCTACCTACCCTAGTTTTTTTGCCCATACAATCCTTAACAGACTATATATTTTTTTGGCCTTATGCAATAGCGATGTCGTAGAAAAAAGAACCAATGACTCATTACATTTTTAGGCACAGGGACTCCCCGGGGATCCTTAAGTGAAAATATATATAATGGAAATTAAATTTTGCATTTCAGTGATAACACATTAAAACACATTATGGAATTAAATCTTTTGCACTTAAGGATGTACACCTCTGAGAAGTCAACAATTTCCTGTATTAAACTTTTTTTCTTATATGGATTTTTGGAAAAACGAGTTAATGGCATAGTAGACAAGAGTACCGCGGGGCGGAACAAAAGACGCCTGTCTATTGCCATATAGTGTTATATACTTTCTTGCATTGAAATAAGATCTGCATCATATGCTATAAAAAAAGTAGGAGAAAATCTTCAGACAAAAAATCAAATACTGAAATGAACAAAAGGCAATAAATTTTGCCAAAATCGTCGAATCAAAATTCTTTAAAGGGAGACAAACCTTCATATCATGATTATAAAGTAAACCAAGTTTGAAAGAGATCGGTCGAAAAATGTGGGAGGAGATTGCCGGACAAAAATCAAAAACTGAAATGAACAAAGAGGAATAAATTTTGGAAAAATTGTCGAATCAAAATTCTTTTTAGGGAGACACAACTTCAAATCATGATTATGATGTATACCAAGTTTCAAATAGATCAGTCGAAAAATGTAGGAGGAGATTGCCGGACAAACAAAGATGACGCTGGACGGACGGACAACGCCATACCATAATACTACTGTCAAATTTACGGTCAAATAAAAATACAAAAACAAATATGTCCGTGTGGTGGATTTTGTGCTATGATCGGTCAAAGATACCACTTTAACACAATATGTGATTTAAGGTGATTTTGTTTTGTTTTGACCATTTGCTGAACAAATTTGTACAATTTCTTCCAAGTGTGTTATCAGATATGTATGAATGTTTGTAGAATTGATAAAAATATTATTTTCTTTTAAATTATTGAAGTAAAATTTCTTGATCTGATTCTTTTAACTCAAAAAAGTTAACCCTACCCCTTATTTTTTAAATGCTCATTTTTTCACCATTTTTTGCAGATTAAATGCTTGAAATAAAAAGTTCCGCTATTAAACTTTTTTAAATATTTAATGAATCAAAAGAAAATGTGTTTCTCTTTCTAAAACAGCCACAAAAATGTGGGGTCCGTGTGCTTTTTTTTGGTCCCATTATTATTTGTGCTATTTTTCACCTTTTTTGGGGTCAAATATCAAAAGTGCTTTAGTTCCACTAAATATGAAAAAAAATACCAATAATGTATAATTTTCCACTTTCTTGCATATTATTTTTATCATATTGAACATTACAAAATTGTACAGCAAAACTGAACCTGCGACAATGACGACAATTTAAGTGATCAATCTAGTGTCAAAAAGGTGAAATTTTGGCCTTTTGTGAAGAGCAAGAAATACACATTAATACACATTTTCAAAATGGACACCAAAGTGGTCATTTTTTTTTTATTCTTGTAAAAAAGGTTCTGCAAACAACAGGCTTCTATTTTTTTAGCATTTTTTTAGACGCCTGTTTGCTATTAAACTGGATCATAATTTGTAAAATATTACAAAAACCGGTTACACCAGATCGAAACGAGACATGAATGTGATCCAAACCAAAGAATACATCCTTAAGTGAAAAAAACACATAATTGAAATATATCTTAAGCACTTAAGTGAAAAAACCCACATAGTGCAAATAAATCTTTTGCACTTACCAGGTAAGTGAAAAAAACACAAGGAATATATTTTTTACATGAAATATGAAATCACCTATGATATTTTTGTTACATTAATGTGAGAATACTTCTGTTTTTGCAAAATAGCACTTCAGTGTTAATATTATTTAACTTGTAAAATGTGACAGTCAAAAAATATCTAGAATTTAACAAATATATTAGTGATATAGTTTAATTATTCAGGTGTATTTTTGAATTCAGATTTTTTGGTTATAAATTCTGAAAAAAAAAATCAACAAAATTGTTGACCCCATAGGTAATTTCAGCTCTGTTTGCAGTAAATGTGTACAAGAAAAACGTTTAATTTGATACATACTTATTTTTTTTTTAACCCCCTTAAGTTGGAGGATTTTATACCCCAATTCTTAGGAATGATATCATGAACTAATTTGGAACACTGCCATATTTGGTATCAATCAGAAAATTTAGTACATAATTAAATCTTAACAGAAACTGAAATTTAGAATTCTGAAATTTATGTTTTAAATTCCAGTTTATCAAGAAAACATAAAACAACATGGAAGAAGGAGTTAAATTACATTGTAGAAAGGTATTCGAGAATAAGGATTATTTATTTTTGTTGACAGGACAACATAAACAACAAGTGCTGTATATTTGTGTGTGTGTGTGTGTCTGTGCGAGTTTCTTACAATCACAAGTTGAATAGTTTTTTCTTTAATAGCAGTTAGCCGAAATACTTAATAATGTGTTGTTATATCATAAATAATTAACAGTGTCGCATATGGTGCATTTCGTTATGACTTTAATTGATGTGCAATTACAAACTCATTTAAGTGAATATCATAAAATATTACATGGGTAAACATGTTTAGTAACATCATGAGTACTACTGTTTAAAAATTAAATACAATTTAATAGATCCAAATAATAAATAATACTTAATACAGTTAAATTTCTGGAGGAAATGTTTTTAAATCCTGTCAAAACAAACTGTCGGACAAGGAAATTAAAAATGTTGGCACTCAGAGATATGCAGTCACAGGTGCTAGTTTATAGGGACTGCCTTGTGTATACATGAACAGCTGCCAGTGACACTTTATAGTACAGACAGTAATTGGCGTTAATTTATTTATCATTGTTACCAAGTGTCAGACTGTCTCATTGTATCGTGATAATTCCTAGCTTACAAACAAATATGAATAAATGGTAAAATGTTGAGGTACGCGATAAAACAGTCAAATATATAATATTTTGTTAATGAATGCAAATAATTTGAATGTGATAAAGTAAATAGTGACTAATTTTCAATCAAATTGTAAGTTATATATAAATCATTTGTGTTAATTTTCAAAAAACAGAGAGAAATTTAAACAAAGATAAATGTATAATCAAATTGTATTCTTAGCAGGTCAATTGAATAGTCTTTATATGCCTTTAAGGAAATTATAGCTTCTTCTGAGCCAGTTTAATTCATCAATTATTACAATCGAGAGGTAGTCTGAATAAGTTTTAAGTAAAATTGTTGCTGAACAATACAACAATGTCTGTTTATTTATTCATAATCAAAAGATAATTCCTTATTATTGTCAGTTATGTACTCAGGTTCTCTAAAAAAACAATTAACTTGTAAACTGCTATAGTTTAAAAAGTTACGTAAAACAGCATACAGATATTTACATGATTTTCAGTACACCCTAATCTCCGCAAGAAATTTACCCATATAACCCCTCTCATCTAGGACATCATTCTCATGAGTTACAGTGAATACTTATAATTCTACTTGACAACATGTATACTGGTGTTATGAAAATATATGGGAATATGAATAATAACAAGGTTACCGCGAGCGGTATATAATACGCCCGTCACACATTGAATGAGCAGTTGTTTGTATGATTGAAATATATGAAGTATTTGTGAGTAATTGATATTAAAAGAGAAATCATTCAACATAACTGGTAGATCAATGAGTGCAATACAACATCATGGAACGCATGCATCGCATTAATGAAACCAAGGGTAATAACTCCAGTAATTA